>NW_016108173.1:181822-198266 GCF_001604975.1 Cebus imitator | reverse complement strand
CCTATACACCAATAACAGACTTAAAGAGAGCCAAATCAAGAACAAACTTCCATTCACAATTGCCACAAAGAGGATAAAATACCTAGGAATACAACTAACAAGGAACGTAAAGGACCTCTACAAGCCACTGCTCAATGAAATAAGAGAGGACACAAACAGATGGAGAAACATTCCATGTTCATGGTTAGGAAGAATCAATATCGTGAAAGTGGCCATACAGCCCAAAGTAATTTACAGATTCAATGCTATCCCCATCAAGCTACCAATGACCTTCTTCACAGAACTGGAAAAAACCACCTTAAACTTCATATGGAACCAAAAGATAGCCCGCATAACCAAGTCAATTCTAAGCAAAAAGAACAAAGCAGGGGGCATCACACTACCAGACTTCAAATTATACTACAAGGCTACAATAATCAAAAAAGCATGGTACTGGTACCAAAACAGAGATATAGACCAGTGGAACAGAACAGAGGTCTCGAGGCAACGCAACAGATCTACAACCATCTGGTCTTTGACAAACCAGACAAAAACAAGCCATGGGGAAAGGATTCCCTGTTTAATAAATGATGTTGGGAAAACTGGCTAGCCATGTGCAGAAAGCAGAAACTGGACCCCTTCCTGACACCTTACATTCAAATTAACCCCAGATGGATTAAAGACTTAAATATAAGACATAACACCATAAAAACCGTAGAAGAAAATCTAGGCAAAACCATTCAGGACATAGGCGTAGGCAAGGACTTCATGAACAAAACCCCAAAAGCATTGACAACAAAAGCCAAAATAGACAAATGGGACCTAATCAAACTCCACAGCTTCTGCACAGCAAAAGAAACAGTCATTAGAGTGAATCAGCACGCAACAGAATGGGAAAAAATTTTTGCAGTTTACCCATCTGACAAAGGGCTGATATCCAGAGTTTACAAAGAACTAAAACAGATTTACAAGAAAAAATCTAACAAGCCCATTCAAAAGTGGGCAAAGGATATGAACAGATACTTTACAAAAGAAGACATACGTGAGGCCAACAAACATATGAAAAAATGTTCATCATCACCGGTCATCAGAGAAATGCAAATCAATACAACATTGAGATACCATCTCACGCCAGTTAGAATGGCGGTCATTAAAAAATCTGGAGACAATAGATGCTGGAGAGGATGTGGAGAAATAGGAACACTTTTACACTGTTGGTTGGAGTGTAAATTAGTTAAACCATTGTGGAAGACAGTGTGGTGATTCCTCAAGGACCTAGAAATAGAAATTCCATTTGACCCAGCAATCCCGTTACTGGGTATATATCCAAAGGATTACAAATCGTTCTACTATAAGGACACGTGCACACGAATGTTCATTGCAGCACTGTTTAGAATAGCAAAGACCTGGAACCAACCCAAATGCCCATCGATGATAGACTGGATAGGGAAAATGTGGCACATATACACCATGGAATATTATGCAGCCATCAAAAACGATGAGTTTGTGTCCTTTGTAGGGACATGGATGAACCTGGAAACCATCATTCTCAGCAAACTGACAGAAGAGCAGAAGATCAAACACCACATGTTCTCACTCATAGGCGGGTGTTGAACAATGAGAACACATGGACACAGGGAGGGGAGCACTACACACTGGGGTCAGTTGGGGGGAAATAGCGGAGGGATGGTGGGGGGTAGGGAGTTGGGGAGAGATAGCAATGGGAGAGATGCCAGATGTAGGTGATGGGGAGGAAGGCAGCAAATCACACTGCCACATGTGTACCTATGCAACAATCTTGCATGTTCTTCACATGTACCCCAAAACCTAAAATGCAATAAAATAAATAAATGGGAAAAAAAAAGAAAAAGAAAATTGGTACTCAAGATACTCAGTTACTTCAACTGGTCTGTGACCAGGACAATCAGGGATAGGTCTGCTTGATGCCAGGCCACCAAACTACTGAAACACTGCTCCTTATATCCTCTCTGACTAGCAGCAGGATTGGTTCTAGTGGTAGAAAAGAAGACAACAAGAAAAAAACTGTAAACAGTAATAACCAGTAATGGTCACTTACCTAGAGGTAAAGGTGACTGGGCTCAAGTGTGATTTTTATAGGACTGGGCCCAAAACATCTGTCCAGGAGACGCCACTGCCCGTGTCTCCTTTTGGGGAAGGTGTCAAGCCTAACAGAGTGAGAGTCCTCAAACTTATGCCTCCTATCATTTTATATAGTATGCTGAAAACCAACCCTTTGAATTTTATCTGGAAAATCTGCTTCTAATAAAGAACAACAGACTTTTCTTTCTTACCTTCATCAAGGCCCCAAAGTGGTTTTCAAGAATGGCTTAACAGATCATGAATGATAATTATCCAACCTGTAAGTTACGAAGACGTAGGTATAGTAATGAGCACTCAGAAAAAGACTTCAGAGATCCAAAGCAAGACTAAAATTATGCTATTAAATTCTAGTGTCTCTTGTTTTGTGGTTTGTGTTTTTTATGACCTTTTTCACAATATTATTAATCACATGAAAATTGAGAAACACATGTTTGACATCTGTAAATAACAGGTTTTCATATCTGGGCATCACTACTCAGGCAAGCCTAAAAACAGATTTATTTACATTTTATATATTCTCTTTTGTATGTTCTCCCACATCAATTTTAAAGTTTTATTAGATGTAATTCATATATCATACAATTTACCATTATAATGTGTACAATTCAATAGTTTTTCACATATTCACAGAGTTGTATTACCATCACCACCCCATTTACCCCTTAGCTATCACTCCTCCCTCGCTCCTCTCAAACCCCCCCTCCCCTGCCAATACATGCACTGACCAAGGCAACCACTAATCTATGTCTGTAGATTTGTCCGTTCTGGACATCTCATATAAATGGAATTATACAATATGTAGTCTTTGGGAATTGACTTCTTTCACTGAGAATAATGCTTTTAAGATTCGTCCAGCTCACATCAATTTTAGTTGCTCATTATTACCTGTTTGTTTCTTGGACACAGATACAAGTCAGTTGTTTAAGCCCCTCCCCTGCTATGCACAGTGACCAAAATGTGCCTACTTACAATTCCAAAGAATTTGATATTCTCACATGTACATATTGCCCCCTGTCTCCTGGCAAAGGCCAGAGATTTGGGGGTTGGATTTCCAATGCAATTGTATAATAGAATAATTTCCTTCTGATCCATGGCCTGATGTCTGACATTTTGTAGAAATGATCACAAATACCGTAGTTAGTCAGGTATACATTACGTACCAGAACAGCTCCTAGCAGTTTACATAAGCTGATTAAACAGGGCAACTCAGTAACCAATTATATTAAATTATCTTTTACTTGGTGTAGTAGCAGGGAATACATAGGCCTTGACTTACTTATTTTTTAAGTCTTCTATTCCAGCCTATTAGAAGCTAAAATGTACAGCCACATTGGGATCTGATTCATTTGGAAGGCCTTTGAAGAAATTTGCACATGAATTTTTAACAAAATTTTTGAGGAAGCTTCAGTCACTGGATGATTTCCTGTAAAACAGACGCCAGAATATATATTTTGCTACTGCTTTCATTTTATTATTTCTTCAAATAACCCCGTAACACTGGCCTTCTGCTGCCTTCAAAACAGGCTAACTCGAGCAGCCATCTCATCAACATTGGCAGCTTCGCCTTGCACCTGCTATAAAGGCAGATCTGCCTCTAAACCCTATGAACCAACCCTGATTTGCATCAAAATTTTAATTCTTTTATGTTTTTGAGAGAGGGTCTCACTCTGTCACTCAAACTGGAGTGCAAGTGGCATGATCATAGCTCATTGTAGCCTCAAACTCTCAGGCTCAAGCATCCTCCTGCTTCAGCCTCCTGAGTAGCTAGGACTACAGACATCTGTGACCACACCCAGCTAATGTGTAAATTTTTTTGTAGAGATGGGGTCTTGCTTTGTTGCCCAGGCTTGTCTCAAACTCTTGGGCTCAATTGATCCTTCCACCTGGGCCCAGCCTGCATCAAAATTTTCCTCTTTTAGTCCCTCACCATTTTGTTGCTTCACACCATCAAACTGTCTCCAAACTTTGATTAAAATGTTGGCCAAATTCAAAGTCACGTAAGGGTGAGCTTGATTCCAAATCCATAGAATAATGCTTTTCTGTCATAGACACAGCCCTGTATGTGGCCCTACAATAATACAGAATTATTAGGAGCTTGGTTTTTTCTATTCTAAGCTATTTTGGGTGACTAAATATGATGTAGGATTATAAAGCAGATTAGATTTTATCTAGTATGTCAGAACTTACACATCTAATTTTAATTAAATAATATTAACACACATTCGGTAGTAACTGTACAGTTCATTATGCTAAATAAAGATAAGTGAATGATATACTATTCATGGTCTCAACAGGCTTAGTATCTAGTCAAGGCAACTGACTGCAAAACAATTACAGAAACAGGAGAAAGAAAGCAGGAAAGGTTTCATAGAAAAGCTGGGCCTTTGCAGGAGAATTGCTTGAACCCAGGAAGCGGAGGTTGCGGTGAGCCGAGATCGTGCCACTGAACCCCAGCCTGGCACCTGGTGACAGAGCGAGATTCTGTCTCAAAAAAATAAATAAATAAAAAGAAAAGCAAAGCTGGGCCTTTAATTATGAGTAGGATACCAAATGTTGGAAGTGAGAGAAAAGGGCATTGAGGTAGACAGGACAGTATAACCCAACGGCATAGAGAAAGGAAAATTGGGCTGAATTTGATTAGTGGTCTAAATGAAGCTGAAGAGTAGGGGTTGTGATTGTATAGTGTGACTTAAAACTGAAAAAGCAGAGTGGCATCACATCAGAAATATATTGAATGCCATCATGAATTCCAAATTTGTTCTCTAGGCTGTGAAGAGTCGCCAGAAAAAAATGAAAAGGAGAAACACATGATCAGGCCTACATTTTAGGAAAAACGCTCTAGCATTGGAATGTAGAATGGTATATAAGTTGAGAAATTGGAAGTGGGGAGATAAATTAAGACAGCCCTTTCAAAAGCCATTCTCCGGTTGGGGAATATGTGTTAGTTCAACCTGGGTGCCAGTTACAGAAACCTGACCTAGAGTAGATATCCAGGGAAGTCCAGAGAGGGAGGAGCTGAAAGAGTGAGCTGAGGCAAAATCTGTTAAGAATAACCAAGAGTAAAAAAACAAAAATAAACAGAGGGCAAATGATTAAAGTCTCCATTAGACTTGGCTTGAGGACCCAAGAGTTGACAAATTGGAGCCAAGATCAAAGTGGGAAGGTGCCTTAAGGAAGGAAGGAGAATGGATGGTAAACACCCTAGAGGCATCCAGACCTTACCTTTATTTGTTAGTGGATATGAGATGCATGGGTATGTTGGTCTGGTTTAAGGGACCAGGGGCAACTAGATATTTCAATGATAGACATACAGTCATGAGACTAGGATCTGGGGCAGTAGAAAAGAGAATGTCAAGAGAATGTCAAGATGGGAACAGATTTTAGAGGTAAAGTTGTCAGGATTTGGTGACCTAATACAGGGAATGGGAGAATCAGAAAAGTGGAAGGGGATTCTGAGATTTCAACACTGAGTAGGAGTAGTGATAATATTACATTAAGATTAGGAAACTAGGAAAAGAAATATATTTATAAAAATGTGATGAGAGAGAAAGAGTGAAAGAGAGATAAAGCAACACTTCAGATGCCTGCAAGATACACAAATATAGATATCCTTAGAAATTAGGTCTGGCATTACTGAGAAAATTTGGAGACAGAGATGAAGCCTTCTTAGCTTGATGCAAAAGTAATCACAGCTTTTGCCATCATGGCAAAGTTTTGTAGAGATAGGGTCTTGCTTTGTTGCCCAGGCTGGTCTCAAACTCCTGGGCTCAATTGATCCTTCCACCTGGGCCCAGCCTACATCAAAATTTTCCTCCTTTAATCCCTCACCATGTTGTTGATTCATGCCATCAAAATGTCTTCAAACTTTGATTTAAATGGTGGCCAAATTCAAAGGCACATAGGGGTGAGCTTGATTCCAAATCTGTAGAGTAATGCTTAATCCCTCACCACATTGTTGTTCACAGCATCACCACTATTATGGCAAAAACTGCAATTACTTTTGTGCCAATCTAATACATAACAGTATTAGTTGAAGATGTGGAATAGTTGAGATCATCAAAGGAAAATGTAGCAAGTTTATGAAAATCAAAGAAAGAAGTCTATGGGAACTCATTTTAAGTGTGGGCAAGGAAAATAAACCATTCAAGGAAAGAGCCTACTCATAGCAGATTCTGAGATTTCGCTACTGAGTGACAGAGAGAGTGATGATACCATGATACTGTAAGGCAGATAAATAATCTAGAAAGAGAAACAGTTTTGATATTGGATGGTTGGGTGCTGAGAGAAAAATTCACACAGCTAGGATGGGACACATGAGAATGCAAGAACACAAAGGCCATGCATTAAATTTAAAGAAATGGTAGCTAGAAAAGTTAGAAAGAATGAGATCTTTGGTGACATTAAAGATGGAAATCAGGAAACTGAAGGGCAGATTTCTTCTTGAAAACAATGTACCCTTAGAAGACCATACTCACATTAAAATCAAGCTAACATTCCTCAGAACTCCACTTTTGAAATTCCTTTCAGAGACAGTTCACCAGCTAAATAAAAAGTCAGAGGGTATCCACTGTTGACATTCATGTACGTCTGGTGCTTTCTTTCTCTCTTATACTCCTTCCCCTTCGCTCTTCCCTTCTCTGTCTCACATTTACCTAGCTTAGTTCGTTATTCTTCTCTTTCTGCCAAATACAGTAGTTCTGACCCTACCCCTTTGTTTCATGAAAGCTTCTGCTGGTGTTGGCCTCTGACCAGACACAGGGTAGAAGAACTATACAGGGCAGGGGTAGGTGGGTCAAGGCACAGAGGGATCCAGGAAATAAATATCTGATGAACCTTGAAAATACTATGCTAAGCAAAAGAATCCAATCACACACAAAAAACACATATTGTATGATTTAATTTACATGGAATGTCCAGAATAGGCACATCCACAGAGGAAAAAAAAATAGATTAGGGATTCCTAAGGAGTTAGAGAAGAGGGAATAGGAAGTAACTACCATTCTACCACAGGAATGAGGTTTTTGTTTCTCAGATAATAGAAAATGCCTGGAATTACAGTATTACAGAGTACTGATGGTTGCACAACTTTGTGAATATACTCAAAACTACTGAATTGTGCGCTTTGAAAGTGTTATGATATGTGAACTATATCTAAATTCTTAAAGAATGTATTGTGAGCAGGCATGAGAAACAGAGATCATTTCCTTCCAGAGCTTACTGCCTATTATAAATGATAAATTCAGGATTCTTTTATTATAATGTACTCTACCACATATGCAGGTATCTTCTGGCCTTCTTTACATCACACTGTGGGAAGTGGAGCTCAGGGAACTGGTATAATTGCTGACACTTTGGCTACTGGCATTGCTGGTGTTAGTAAACTATTCTTTGTCTCTGACCCTGGGGTCTTGTGTACGCTGCCAGCATCTATATAGCTGACTAACTTATTAACTTGTACATAGCGTAAAATCTCAGACTCTTCAACGTTCTTGGCATGGACTGTAAAATATTCAATTCAAATTTCTCATTTAAAAAACTTTAAAGCTAAATCACAGTATTGTATTTAATTTCATGAAAGCTGAGGATGAAGAAATCTATAGGAAGCAAAAGCTTGTTACTTTATGAAATAGATTTTGTTAGCATTTGTCATGCCTTATTTCTCTTTATTTTATATACACATATTAGAGTTCCATTTTGAATACACAACTCCAAAGAGGAGTCTCTGACTTTTTCTTGTTGGTATTTGCTGACTTTCCATTTCTAACAGCATCTTTGAAGGACTAAGGAATAGAGACCTAAAATGAAGAATCACTGGTGAACGCAGGAATTGGCGATCAATTTATTCTTGGATATCAGGAAAAATGGTGGTATGAAAAATAATTTGGAACAGACTGCTTCTTGAAGTGTATCATAATTTCAGAGTAACTTTTATACAATAGATACATGCTAAGTGATACAGTACTTCATTATGAATTGGGTTATCTCGCCACTTTTTACTCTGGGGGTATTAATAGGGGTTGTTCTAGAACTTTGCAAACAATTTTGTGTAGTTGTTTTTTAACTGTTCTTAGATTTCTGAGTTCTTCTATATAGCATTGTTGTTAATGATTACTTAGTTTATAGTATCCTATCAAGACTGATTTTTAATTTGAATAACATGGTCTGCAAGGTCATGACCATTTTATAACGACAAAATTCACATATTTCTACTAATTTTTTTGGCAAATATAAACAACATTTTATAAAGAATTTTTTTTTTTTTTTTGAGACGGAGTTTCGCTCTTGTTACCCAGGCTGGAGTGCAATGGCGCGATCTCAGCTCACCGCAACCTCCGCCTCCTGGGTTCAGGCAATTCTCCTGCCTCAGCCTCCTGAGTAGCTGGGATTACAGGCACGTGCCACCATTACAGGCACGTGCCCAGCTAATTTTTGTATTTTTAGTAGAGACGGGGTTTCACCGTGTTGACCAGGATGGTCTCGATCTCTTGACCTCGTGATCCACCCGTCTCGGCCTCCCAAAGTGCTGGGATTACAAGCTTGAGCCACCGCGCCCGGCCTTATAAAAAATTTTTAAAGATACGTACATCAACTGAGTTTTAAGATTTCAGTCAAAAAATTAAACAAATGGTCACGACCATTTTATGATGACAAAATTTACATATTTCTACTGAATTTTTTGACAAATGTAAACATTTTATAAAGTTTATTTAAAGATATCTACATCAAATGGGTTTTAAGACTTCAGGCAAAAAATTAAACAAATGAGTAAATTAAGTCTTAAAAATAATAAACTCTAATACTTTATGCAGTAGTGTTAATTAAACAGTATTCTAGGGCTTAATATATTCCTTTACCTTGGTTGGGTCACCATGGGTCTAGTTGAATTTGTTCCTTCAATATTGCATTTCTTCTTTAATAATACTTAGCACATTTTATTGTATTTGTTGTTTACAGTATTTTTCCTCCTCTAGAGTGCAAGCTTCTCAAGGGCAGGAAATGTATTCCTTTGTCTTTCCATCCTGAGCACCTACACCAGCACCTGGAACAGGGTAGATATGAAGTAAATGGATGTTGATTCTCCAGGTAGACACGGCATTTAGAAAGGTATCTCATAGTTAAACAGATTTTGCCAAAAAAATTGATTTTTAAATGTTGATATGGTTTGGCTCTGTATCCCCACCCAAATCTCATGTTGAATTATAATTCCCATGTTGGCAGAGGGGCCTGATGAGAGGTGACTGGATCATGGGGATCAATTGCCCCCTTGCTATACTCATAATAGTGCATGCGTTATCATGAGATCTTGTAATTTAAAGGTGTGTGGCACTTCCCCCTTTACTCTCTCTCTCTCTCTCCTGCCACCATGTGAAGACACGCTTGCTTCCCCTTCACCATTCCATCATACTTATTAGTTTCCTGAGGCCTCCCAGCCATGCTTCCTGTACAGCCTGCAGAACTGTGAGTCAATTAAACCTCCTTTCTTCATAAATTACCCAGTCTCAGGTAGTTCTTTAAAACAGTGTGAGAGTGGAGTAACTAACTCAAATGTATACTAGATGATATATACTTACAAGGAACATTCTTTGTATTCATGTATGTGGAAACATGAAATAATCACTGTTATAGGCTGAATTGTGCCTGCCAAAATGTACATGTTGAAGTCCCAACCCCCATATCTCAGAATGTGACTGTATTTGGAGATAAGGCCTTTAAAGAGGTAATTAAGTTAAAATATGGTCATTAGAGTTGGCCCTAATCCAATATGATGAGTTATAGGAGGCAGTTAGGACACAGACACACAGAGGAAAAACCAAGTGAAGACACAGGAAGGAGACAGCCATGTGCAAGCCAAGGAGAGAGGCCTCAGAAGAAACCAACTCTGCTAATACCTGACTTCAGACTGACTTCTAGCCTTCAGATTTGTGACAAAATAAATTTATGTTCTTTAAGCCATGTCTGTGGTACTTTGTTGTGGCAGTCTTAGCAACTAATACAATAGCTAGAAAACTAGTAAAATCACTACAAGATTGTTTAGGTAAATGTAGGATCAAAATAATTCTCATGCTCCTATGGGACTATTAATGCATACTATATTAGAGCCTCTTCCCCTGTACAGAAAACATCACACAATAGTGACCCAGTATTTCTTTTCTTTAGTGTCTTTCTTTAACACAAATTTGTGCACATACTGACAGTTTCTTATTCACAGAGTCGCACTCTGTCACTCAGAGTGCTGGGGCTACAGGTGCACATCACCACACCCAGCTAATTTTTTAGAACTTTTATAGCGATGAGAGTCTCACTATGTTGCCAGGGCTCAGTTAGGCTCAAGTGATCCTCCTGCCTCAGCCTCCCAAAGTGCTAGTATTATAGGTATGAGCCATCACACTGCCCCCACCCCTTTTTAATGACATAATCCCTCAGCTCCTGAGTAGAAACACGGAACCTCGTCACACTTAATATATTTTTTTATTTCTTTCTTTCCTTTTTTTCTGAGATGGAGTCTCACTCTGTCACCCAGGCTGGAGTGCAATGGTATGGTCTAGGCTCACTGCAACCTCTGCCTCCTGGGTTCAAGTTGTTCTCTTGCTTCAGCCTCCCGAGTAGCTGGGACTACAGGCACATGCCACTACACCCAGCTAATTTTTGTATTTTTAGTAGAGACAAGGTTTCACCATGTTGGCCAGGCTGGTCTCGAACTCTTGACCTCAGCTTATCTGCCAACCTTGACCTCCCAAAGTGCTGGGATTATAGGCATGAGCCACCATGCCCAGCCATCTCTAATACTTTCTAAAACATCTTCTAATTTCTCTTTAACTAGGGACTATCATCTGCCTCTTCAGCATTATTAATTTACTAGCATAACATGTGGGACACGAACCTTATCTTAGAAAACTATGAATGATAAACAATTAATGAAAACACAAAAAGAAGAGCTAGTTATTTTAAGAAATGTTATTGTTCTTCATATTTAATTTTGATATCAGAATTGACTTAATTTCATCACAGGAAGGGCCTGGTATCATATTCTTTTTAAAGGAGGCAATTGTTTTTCATATAATTTTTTTTTCTAGAAAAGTTAAAAGCAAAGAATAGCAATATTCACAGTTTTTCTGAAAACCAATATGTTACAATCTTTTGAAATCCAAGAGCTTATTTCTAACAAGACATATCCAATTCTAGAGAGCCATGTAGATAGTTCCTTCAATATAACAATGAACCACATTAGCAGATTTATCAGAAGAACATTTCTAGCCATAGCAGAATATTCATAAGCCATCAAATTTAGTTTGAGAGTAAAGGCCTCGGATTTCATAAAGACATGGTAAGTTAATTCTTAAGAGAAATCTAGTTTGTGATGTACTTCAAATGATGTATTATCAAACTTATTGTTATCTATCCTTTTTATGAGGACGTAGAAATGTTTTCTGACTTAAGAGTAGACAGTAACTCAGCTCAAGATTTCCTCTTTTTAGGGTAAAAATTATGGTAAATGTGGACAATGTTTATCAATTAATTATTAATCAAATAAAAAACTACAAACGTTCAGTGACTTCAGCTACCATCAGTTCATTAGGAAGGGCTGAGTGTAAAGTGCCAGATAACCAGCTGAAAAGTGAAAACAAAATCAGGGTAATTCATGTGCGCCTTGTTGTTTTTGGTGTTTTTGTTTTGTTTTGTTTTTTTATGACTACATCCAGTCAATCAAATCAATCGTTTATTTCTTTTTCATCAAGGTGACTGTGCTGTCTGGTTGACTTGGGACCAACTCAGAAGAAAACTATTCCACTCTTAGTCTTACCTGGCTCATTTTTCCTTTTTAATGGGAGAAAAAAGATTATCAATTATCCTCTTGCAAAACCTCCTTGTCCCTCCAGTTTTTCCTCTATGCCTTCCTGCTAAAACTAGCAACTTGGAGGTCACAATTCTTTGACCTCATCAACTCCAAAGCTTTTTATTTCTGCTCCATTTTAGCTGCACATCCCTTGACCACACTTTAGTTTGTACAGCATTTAGCACATGATATTCATTTTGATAAAGCCCCTATGTGATTCTCATGGAAGGAAATTGTGGACCACACTTGAAGGAACACTATTCTGGATTTTAGTGTATGGAGTGGGGGATGGTTGAGAGAGGTCTCATTTGAAGTCCTCTGTTTTCCTTGTGAAACAGGTGAGTTTGTGTGCTTCGCTGTTCCTCATCCCACTGGCCACACTCTTATACATCCTTAAATGTACACACCAAGGCTGGGTACAGTGGCTCATGCCTGTAATCCCACCATTTTGGGAGGCTGAGATGGGTGGATCACTCGAAATCAGGAGTTTGAGACACACCTGGTCAACATGGTGAAACCCCATCGCTACTAAAAATACAAAAATTAGCCAGGCATGGTGGTGCACATCTGTAGTTCCAGCTAATCAGCTGTTCGGGGATGGGGCAGGAGAATCGTTTGAACCCAGGAGGTGGAAGTTGCAGTGAGCCTAGACCATACCATTGCACTCCAGCCTGGGCGACAGAGTGAGACTCTGTCTCAAAATAAATAAATAAATAAACAAACAAACAAACACACACACACACACACCAAAGTAAAACTTTTTTTTTTTTTTTAAGAGATGGAGTCTTGTTATGTCACCCAAGCTGGTCTTCACTACTGGGCTCAAGCAATCCTTCTGCCTAGGCTTCCCAAATCACTGGGATTACAGGTGTAAGCCACCACACCTGGCCAAAAGTGAAACTTTTTGTGATAACTTCTCCCACCCAAATGATCAATTTCATTTAGCGTCACTAGGATATCGCATTCATGTATTTATCGCAGTACTTCTCATACACTGTAATAATTGATTGCTTGCATCTCCTCAAAATAGTCTTCCTCAAGGATTTATTGTTTGTCTTCCTTTTTCTTCATTCTTTCCACATTCACTGTGCAATATCATCCAGGCCTATGGCTTCAACAAAACACACATAACTGATGATTATCAGATGTGTATCTCTAGCCCACATATTTTTCCTGAACTACAGATTCATACTTCCAGTAGTCTACTGGACATTTCCACTTAATTGTTTATAGGCATTCCATGTGTCAATGCCCAAAACAACTTATTTACTTCCGGTGCTCCCAACCCTTAACCCAAACCCTCTCCTTTTCTAATCTCTACCTAGGTAAATGGCACCACTATGTACTGTTATTGAAGCCAGAAACAAAGCCGTCATTCTACAGTCCTCTCTTCCTTTATTTATTTAATGCTGTCAGTTATTCGTCTGAGATGTTTCTAAAATCTCTATTATCCAGTCTCCCACTGCTATTGCCGTGGATAAAAGGTAGTTTATAGTACATGATAGTTTATGGTACAGCTGAGAGTAAATAATAATATTACTGGATAAAAGGTAAATTAATTATAGCAAATCCTTCAATAAGATCATTTTATTCAATGTCATCTTCTTATAACATTGATAAGAAAAAAAATTGCCACCCACTCCCGCTGCCCCCTCTGGCCCGCACCTCTAGCTCACAGCAGCCGCTCCCGGCTGGGCGGCCGCAGCCCGCGTGGACGCTCCGAGCGCCCCCGGACGGACGGGACCGGCTCCCTGGCTGGCGGGCGAGCGGGCGGCCGCGCCCGGACGGCAGCGCGGGGGTTAAGTGGCCCAAGTAAACCTAGTTCGGCGATCGGCGCCGGAGATTCGCGAGCCCAGCGCCCCGCGCGGCCGCCCGCCGGCCTCCCGCCAGCCCGCCGCAACCCGCGGCTCCGCGCCCAGCCGCGCCCGAGCCAGCCCCGCGGCAGGAAAGCATGAAGGGAGCCACCAGGCATCTCAATGGAGAGGAGGACGCCGGCGGGAGGGAAGACTCCATCCTCGTCATGGGTCCTGCAGTGACCAGTCCTCCGACTCGCCCCCAATCCTGGAGGCCATCCGCACCCCGAGATCAGAGGCCGAAGATCAAGCTTGAGACTCTCCAAGAGGGAGGTGTCCAGTCTGCTAAGCTATACGCAGGACTTGACGGGCAATGGCGACGGGGAAGATGGGGATGGCTCTGACACCCCAGTGTTGCCGAAGCTCTCCCGGGAAACCAGGACTCGGTCAGAAAGCCCAGGTGTCCGAACCCGAAATAACAACAGTGCCTCCAGCAGGGAGAGGCACAGGCCTTCCCTACGTTCCACCCGAGGCCGGCAGGGCCGCAGCCATGTGGAGGAGTCCCCCGTGGAGTTCCCGGCTACCAGGTCCCTGAGACGGTGGGCGACAGCATCGGCAGGCACGCCATGGTCGTCCCCTCCCAGCCCTTACCTCACCATTGACCTGACAGACGATACAGAGGACACAGATGTGATGCCCCAGAGCAGCAGTACCCCCTACGCCCGCCTAGCCCAGGACAGCCAGCAGGAGGGCATGGAGTCCCCGCAGGTGGAGGCAGACAGTAGAGATGGAGACAGTTCAGAGTATCAGGATGGGAAGGAGTTTGGAATAGGGGACCTCGTGTGGGGGAAGATCAAGGGCTTCTCCTGGTGGCTTGCCATGGTGGTATCTTGGAAGGCCACCTCCAAGCGACAGGCCACGTCGGGCATGCGGTGGGTCCAGTGGTTTGGCGATGGCAAGTTCTCCGAGGTCTCTGCAGACAAACTGGTGGCACTGGGGCTGTTCAGCCAGCACTTTAATTTGGCCACCTTCAATAAGCTCGTCTCCTATCGAAAAGCCATGTACCATGCTCTCGAGAAAGCTAGGGTGCGAGCTGGCAAGACCTTCCCCAGCAGCCCTGGAGACTCATTGGAGGACCAGCTGAAGCCCATGCTGGAGTGGGCCCACGGGGGCTTCAAGCCCACTGGGATCGAGGGCCTCAAACCCAACAACACGCAACCAGTGGTTAATAAGTCGAAGGTGCGTCGTGCAGGCAGTAGGAAATTAGAATCAAAGAAATACGAGAACAAGACTCGAAGACGCACAGCTGACGACTCAGCCGCCTCTGACTACTGCCCCCCACCCAAGCGCCTCAAGACAAATTGCTATAACAACGGCAAAGACCGAGGGGATGAAGATCAGACCCGAGAACAAATGGCTTCAGATGTTGCCAACAAGAAGAGCAGCCTGGAAGATGGCTGTTTGTCTTGTGGCAGGAAAAATCCTGTGTCCTTTCACCCTCTCTTTGAGGGGGGCCTCTGTCAGACATGCCGGGATCGGTTCCTCGAGCTGTTTTACATGTATGATGATGACGGCTATCAGTCTTACTGCACGGTGTGCTGTGAGGGCCGAGAGCTGGGCTCTGCAGCAACACAAGCTGCTGCCGGTGCTTCTGTGTGGAGTGCTTGGAGGTGCTGGTGGGCACAGGCACAGCGGCCGAGGCCAAGCTGCAGGAGCCCTGGAGCTGCTACATGTGCCTCCCGCAGCGCTGTCACGGCACCTGCGGCGCCGGAAGGACTGGAACGTGCGCCTACAGGCCTTCTTCGCCAGTGACACGGGGCTTGAATATGAAGCCCCCAAGCTGTACCCTGCCATTCCCGCAGCCCGAAGGCGGCCCATTCGAGTCCTGTCCCTGTTTGATGGAATCGCAACATGCTACCTAGTCCTCAAAGAGTTGGGCATAAAGGTGGGAAAGTACGTCGCCTCTGAAGCGTGTGAGGAGTCCATCGCTGTTGGAACCGTGAAGCACGAGGGGAATATCAAATACGTGAACGATGTGAGGAACATCACAAAGAAAAATATTGAAGAATGGGGCCCATTTGACTTGGTGATTGGTGGAAGCCCATGCAATGATCTCTCAAATGTGAATCCAGCCAGGAAAGGCCTATATGAGGGAACAGGCCGGCTCTTCTTTGAATTTTACCACCTGCTGAATTACTCATGCCCCAAGGAGGGTGATGACCGGCCGTTCTTCTGGATGTTTGAGAATGTTGTCGCCATGACTGTTGGCGACAAGAGGGACATCTCGCGGTTCCTGGAGTGTAATCCAGTGATGATTGATGCCATCAAAGTTTCTGCTGCTCACAGGGCCCGATATTTTTGGGGCAACCTTCCTGGGATGAACAGGCCCGTGATAGCTGCAGGACTGCTTGCAATACAATAGGATAGCCAAGTTAAAGAAAGGACAGACAATAACCACCAAGTCGAACTCAATCAAACAGGGGAAAAACCAACTTTTCCCTGTTGTCATGAATGGCAAAGAAGATGTTCTGTGGTGCGCTGAGCTCGAAAGGATCTTTGGCTTTCCTGTGCACTAAACAGACGTTTCCAACATGGGCCGTGGCGCCCGCCAGAAGCTGCTGGGAAGGTCCTGGAGTGTGCCTGTCATCCGACACCTCTTCGCCCCTCTGAAGGACTACTTTGCATGCGAATAGTTCCAGCCAGGCCCCAAAGCCAC
>NW_016108173.1:154982-180432 GCF_001604975.1 Cebus imitator | reverse complement strand
ACAGAACAAGACTCTGTCTAAAAAAAAAAAAGAAAAAAAGAAAAAAAATTGCTTCTCTGCTGGGGCCATTGTCTGGGTGGGCTTTGCATCTTCTTACTATGTCTTTGTGGACTTTCTCTGGGTATTCAGGTTTCCTGATACATCACAAAGATATGCATGTTAGATTAACTGGTGTGTCTCAATTGTCCCAGTGTGAGTGAGTGGAGATGTGCGTGTGAGTGCGCCCTGCAATTGGATAGTGACATATCTGGGTCCACTTCCTGTTTTGCATCCTGAGCTGTGGGAGAAGCTCTAGCCACTAGAGACATAGAGCTGAAATAAGCAGGTTGCAAAATGAATGAGTGAATACAAATGACTGTAAAATAAAAATGTATAAATTATACAATATAATCCCCAAATACACAACAATAAATAATGGAGTATGAAAGTGCTCAGTGAGGCTACCCTATTTGTTATTCTTTCTTTTGAACTGTGTGGTAGTAGTAGGTGCTTCTGACAATTTTTGCCTTTTTTTTTTTTTTTTGAGACGAAGTCTTGCTCTGTAGCACAGGCAGTGTTTCAATCACAGCTCACTGTAGCCTTGACTTCCCAGGCTCAACTGATCCTCCCACCTCAGCTTCCCAAATAAATGGGACTACAAATGTGCACCAGAAATTTTGCTTTGTAATCATTATTCATTGATTAAACCACCACTGCAACTATTGCCAATCACTGATTCAACAAAAATTAGGGAATTATCTTGTTTTCATTATTATTTTTTAAATGTGTGTGTAATTCATATTTATTTCAATGTTTAATATAAGAAGTGTTTTGGGTCTTTATTTAGAAGTTTGGTAATTTTTTATTTATTTATTTTTCTTTTTTATTGCATTTTAGGTTTTGGGGTACATGTGAAGAACATGCAAGATTGTTGCATAGGTACACACATGGCAGTGTAATTTGCTGCCTTCCTCCCCTTCACCTATATCTGACATTTCTCCCCATACTCTCTCCCCAACTCCCCACCCCCCACCGTCCCTCCCCTATTTCCCCCCAACTGACCCCAGTGTGTAGTGCTCCCCTCCATGTGTCCATGTGTTCTCATTGTTCAACACCCGCCTAAGAGTGAGAACATGCAGTGTTTGATTTTCTGCTCTTGTGCCAGTTTGCTGAGAATGATGGTTTCCAGGTTCATCCATGTCCCTACAAAGGACACAAACTCATCGTTTTTGATGGCTGCATAATATTCCATGGTGTATATGTACCGCATTTTCTTTGTCCAGTCTATCATTGATGGGCATTTGGGTTGCTTCCAGGTCTTTGCTATTGTAAACAGGGCTGCAGTGAACATACGTGTGCATATGTCTTTATAGTAGAATGATTTATAGTTCTTTGGGTATATACCCAATAGTGGGATTGCTGGGTCAAATGGAATTTCTATTTCTAGATCCTTGAGAAATCGCCACACTGTCTTCCACAATGGTTAAACTAATTTACACTCCCACCAACTGTAATTGTGATATATGACATTATAACTTTGGTACATCCGAACAACCGAATATTATTCAACAGTAAAAATAAATAAGCTATCCAGCTATGAAAATACGTGGAAGAACCCTAAATGTATATTGCTATGTGAAGAAGCCAGCTTGAAATCATACTACATGATTCCAAGTATACGATATTTTCAATAACGCAAAAATAGTGGTTTCCCAGGCTTTGAAGTAAAGAAAGGAGAAATAAATAGGAGAACCACAGGTCATTTGGGTGGCAGTGAAACTATTCTGTCTGATAGTGTAATATCAAAGGCATGACATAATGCATTTCTCAAAACCCACAGACCTGTATATTGCAAAGAGTGAAATGTAATATAACTATGGATTTTAGTAATAATTATGTATCAATATTTATTCACCAATTGTAACACATGTGCCACACTGGTGCAAGAAACTATATGGGGAAGTGGAGGTATGTAACAATCCTCTGAAATATCTGTTCAATGTTTTCTTAATGTAAAGCTTCTCAAAAAAAAAGTTTATGAATTAAAAAAATAGACCTGTAAGTAAATGCTTATTTTCTTCATAGACAAGATACAGTCTGACATATGAACAATAATTGAAATTCTCAACAAAATCCTAGCACACTAAATTTCACAATATTAAAATAATAATATATCATGACCAAGTAAAATGTATTTTTGGAATGAAAGGATGGTTCAATATATGAAAATTAATCCTAATATACAACACTAGCAAAGAAAAAAACTCAATTATCTCCATCAATGTAGAAAAATCATCTAACAAAAGTTCAACACTCTTTTAAAACACTCAACAGACTAGGAGTAAAAGGTAATTATCTCAACATAATAAAGACTATATTAGAAAAAACCAAAGGTAAGATATTCAGTGATTAAAGTTTTTTCTTTAAGAGCAGGGACAAGTCAAAAATGCTCACTTTTACCCCTTCTATTCAACATAGCACTGAAGTTCTAGTCAGAGCAATTAGGCAAGCAAAAGAAATAAAAGGCATCCAATTTGGGGCAAAAGGGAGAATTATCTGTTGCTTGTAGATATAATCTCATATGTTAAAAATATTTTACACAAAATAACTGTTAGAACTAATAAATGAGTCTAACAATATGGCAGAACACAAACCTTTGTTTAAAAAGAATTTAAAAGACCATGAATTGGACAGTCTGTTTTTACCACCATCTCAATAGTGGTTGGAAATAGAAATTGTTTTCTGATCTAAATATTTAAGATGACAATTCACAGTCTAATTTGCATTATCAATGCAAACAAATTTAACCAGACTGTTTCTAAATAATGTAAGCATCCAGAGCCACATAGTAATATATCCCTACTTTATTCAAATACCAACAAAAGCCTTCTTCCATGGCACAATTAGTTTTCAATACATGTGCCCTGATGAGGAAATGTATTCACCTCTACCATACTGTCCCTATGTATATAACTTCACACACAGATATGATTTGCATTATGTATTTTAATATTTTCAGAGAAAATTTTTCTGTTTTTAATTGGCCAAGATACTAAAGACTTGGCCTTTAAAATTGTTTTAGTTTAAAATTCTTTAATTATACAAAAAAATGTGATGTAAAATTTATTGTCTTAATTATTTTAAAGTATACGCTTGAGTACTGTTAATTATATTCACATTGCTTTCAACAGATACGCAGAATTTTTATCTTGCAAACAGAACTCTATAGTCATTTGACAACTTTCTGTATTTGTCCCCACTAAACACCATTTTGCTTCTTGTCTCCCAGTCCCTGGTAAGCACCATTTTACTTTTCGGTTTCATTAATTTTACTACTTTAAATACCTAATATAAATAAAATCATACAGTATTTTGTACATTTGTACTTTTGATTACCTTATTCACTTACAATGCCCTCAAGAATTATCCATTTGTAGCATGCATCAACATTTTTTTAGTTGAATCATATCTTATTGCATGCATATACCACATTTGTTTATCCATTGCTGAACATTTGAATTGTCTTTGCTTCTTGGTTATTATGAATGATGTTTCTATAAAGATGGATGTACAAATATCTCTTCAGTATCCAACTTTGGATTATTTTGGATATACATACAAAAGTGGGATTGCTGCATCAAATAGTTGTGGTTTTAAATTTTTGAGAAATCTCCACATTGTTTTCTATCGTAGTGGCACCATTTTAAAATGGTGAGAACTATCCCATTTAGTGGGAACTATTCCACTAAAAGTTCACAAGCATTCCAATTTGTCCACTTCCTCATCAACACTTGTTATTTTCTAGTTTTTCTGATAGGAGCCATCCTAATAAGTGTGAGGTGGTCTTTCATTGTGGTTTTGAATAGCACATTGATGATGATTAATTTTAATTTTTTAAAAAGATGTTGAGCATTTTTTATATGCTTGTGAGCCATTTGTATTCCATTTTTGGAGATGAAATACAAGTTGTCTTCAAGTCATTTGCCCATTTCTTCATCATGCTATTTGGTTTTATGTTGTGGAGTTTTGTTCTTTATATATTCTGGATCTAAGCCTCTTATGAGTGGTGAGGCTTATTTTCTTATTTTCTCCCATTTTGTTGGTTTTCATTTTACTCTGTTGATTGTATTCTTTGATACACAGAGCTTTTTACATTTTATGTGGTGGCTTTTAAATTTTTGAATATTTAACTGTAGACAGAAAACAACCATATTACATGAGGTCTCAAAGAATTAATTCATATAACTCCAGGTGTCTCAAAAAGAGAGAGCACTCAGGATCACCATACTGTACATGCCACATTTCCATGTGCAAAATCTACTTAAAGAATGAAAAAAATTATAAGAAATCATTGTATAGACCATGAATGGCTATTAAGTAAATGCTACTAATATAAGGAAGCCAGGCACAAAAGGTCAGATAGTCTATTATTCCATTTATATGAAATATCCATAATAGGTAAAACATTAACAAAGAATGAAGACTGGTGATGGCCACAGACTAGGAGGAAAGAGCAATGAGGAGCAATCCTTTAATAGGTTCAGGGTTTCCTTTTAGGTTGATGGAAATATTTGGACCTAGAGAGAGGTGGTGTTTGTACAATATTGTAAATACTAAATGGCATTGCATTGCTCACTTTACAGTCCTTACTTTTATGTTACATAAATCTCACTTCAATAAAAACCAATCAATGGCATAGAATAGGGGATGTCAACTCAAATCCCATGAATAAGACATGGAGAGACTTACTAACCCTGTTGCTAAGTGTTTTTGCCCTTGGAACCACTCACAAGCCTGCATACATTTGTTAGTGACAAATTCAGAAAGGCTCTGACCCACATCCTCTAGAGCAAACAGCCCAGAAAGTTATACTGGAAACCTCTGCAGCCAACAGTCCAAACCAGTCAGGACATTGTCAGTGACTGCAGCTGCCCTTATTTTTGCCCTGGCTTCCAACACAGAACCAACCAGAGAAAGCCAAATAGACTTTCCTAACCTAGAATCATGGAGAATACCTTACTGCTTATTAGCCATCTCTAGTGTCCCAATGTCAACAGCATGAAATCAACTGCACACCTGCACCCTCTTGTTCACTACAAAACTTTCCCACTCCCCAGCCTGCTTTTGAGTTCATGCAAAATGCAATTAGCTGACTCTCCTGCTCTAGCAAACTCTTAATATGCAGCCTCTGTTTATTCTTATTTTAGTTGTCTTTATTTCCATACAGCTCTCAGGCTTTAACTAGGAATGTCTATGTGCAAATAATAGGAAAAACTTAATAAAACATTAAGAAAAAATGATTTATAATAACATCAAAGAACGTAAGATGCTTAGAAACAAATTTAACCAAGGAAGCAGAAGATTTGAATGCTAAAAAGTGTAAAATATTGCTGAAACAAATTAAAGAAGACACAAATAAATGTAAATACAAACAACATTTAGAAATTGAAAGGGTAGATTTTATTAATAGCGGGGTTATTAAGAAATTATTTTTAGGCAGCTAGAAAGGATAAAAGAGTTCTCAGTGGAATTTTCCTTTAACAAAATGAAGCCCCCAAACTATTTATAACAGAAAACAGCCTAAAGGGTCAGGCTGCAAGCATAGATATGCATATGCAAATGTAGGCAACTAAGAGCTAGGTTCACCCAATATTGTGGTTCCTGCTCCATTTTCCTTGTCACCACATGTGCACATGTCATGGCACCATCCAGGTAAAACCGCATATGCAAGTATCATGGCTACTGCCAGGTAGAAGTTGTATTTGCATAATAAAAGACTAGAGTGGGAAGGCCAATCTTTCCAAAGGCTATGTAAATGGCACATCTGGTCAAACCAATCCCCTGGGTCCCATATAAATCAATCACCACCTCCTCAACCCACTGTGAAAATCAATTGTGTTCCACCCCAAACCAGAAACCCACTCTTGGGTGGCTCACCTTCTCACCATGATGAAGCTTTTTCTCTCTGTCTTCCTTTTTGTATATTAAACTTTGTGCTCCTAAACCCACTCCTCATGTGCATCCATGTTGGAATTCACTCGGGGTGACTGGCAAAATATTACAGAAAATATTAGGGAAAGTTATAGATAGTCTCAAATCTTTTGGAAGGCTGAAATGTTTTATTGGGACAGGCTGAAGGCGGTAGGTCCATTAAGTTAGGGAGAAGATAGGGATGATAAGAGGATTTCCCAGTTTAAGTCTGTTTACCCCACATCCCTTTGTCTCTGCTCTGTTTACTCATGTAAACTTTGGGCTGGATGGTCCTCTCAGGGGGAGATCAAAGGCTAATTACCCATTCATAGTGTTTACTCTGGGCCCAGAACCTAAAGCTTTTATCATTTGTAAAACCACTTTTTTAATCCTGTTAATTATCCACAAGCGTCTTGACTTACAACCTCTTGTAAAATCTGACTGAATAAATGAAACCATGGAGAGGGAGTCTTGGTTGATTGGTTGCATTTTGCCCTCTGAATGCAGCCAACAACCATCCCTAGTCCACTTGAATCACTATAATGCTGTGAGAGTGCATTTATTCATCCATCATTGAGTCAGGGTCTGCAAGCCAGACCTCCACAGGTGGTGGTCAACATCTCAGGTGGCGATCCCAATGTGATACCCATCACAGCAGGCACTCCAGTGTGAAGTGAACCAACATGATCATCGCTGGGAAGAAGAAACAACAGACCTCCTGAGACCAGAAAGTAAAGAGGGTTGTGCAGCCAGGTCAAGTAGTCAGTAAGTCCTTGGTACCCACTGGGGATTGCCAAGCTCAGGGAGGCATCGTTTCAGACTAGGGTTTACCATGGGACAGCAGTTATCAGCACAACGAAAACAGTATCAGGCAATACAAGCTGCTGTTTCTCAAGGCCCATGGTTCTTGGCAAAGGGCACACTGGACGTAAAGCTCTGGAAACAAGTGAAGAAAAATCATACACAAAGGCATCCAATGAATAGTAAAAAGGACAAAAGAAACACTACAGCAATAGGAACTTGTCTTAAGCAAGCAGCATTACAGAAAGAACTCTTAGCTTGCCCAGTAATTGATAATTGGCAAGGCAATCAGATGTATGTTTATAAAAAGATAAGAAAAAGGCATTACAAGCCTGAGCCACAGCCAAGCAAAAGAAAAAAAGGGGGAAAAGGCTCTGGTAGGGAAGTTCCACCCATCTGGCTACCACCTGGGCTGGGGGAGTAAGCAGCACAAGTGGAAAGCAGGGAGCAGCACCTGTGTGGGACCAGCATGGCTGCCGTACAGGAACTCATACTGCTAACACTGCTTTGCAGGAGTCCCACAGTGAAATTTTGTTCTTTGTATACAAGCGGCATCTGAAATTATAATTCCCTGCTAAGGTTTAAGTAAAATGTAAGAATTTGTAAAACCTTTTTCTGACATTAGCCACTATTGTTATTCCAACCCTACTTTTAATGTGGCTCTTTTAAAATACAACTTAAGTAAAACAGTAATCTCTGAAAGGAGAAAAATTACAGCTAGCCCATGACTTAGTAAAAAGCAATTAAAAGCCAGCCATATAGCCTTGCTCCTCAGTAGAAAAAAAATTCCTAATTAACTGATATGTTGCAACAACTGTTTTCTACCTTAAAAGGCAACACTACTAGCACAAGCCTTATTTACCCCTAATTTTGTAAATTTAGATGCTAAATTTCAATCAGTTATAAAAGAAGGCCCATGAATTAGTTGAAAAGCAATTAAAAGCTAAGCATGTAAAAACACACATTATCCTTTAAAGGAAAACTTTAAGCCAAATTAAATAATATTTGTTAAATTCAGAAGTAAAAATTGTGTCCATTCTCAGAAAGTAAAAGAAAATCGTATGTGGGAGTGGTGAAAACATATGTGTGAAAGATTGATTAGAGATGGCCTTTGCTTAGTGATTAAGTCACTGTTTTCAAAATAGTTTAAAGTCCATAAATTTTGTCATCCTGAAAACTCAATTGCAAGATTTAAGCTATTCTGCCTATAGCTTTAAGCACATGGTTAAAGTATATTATTTAAATCTCTGCTTCCAGAGATGTTTTCTAATTTCCTTTTAAAATTCATGTTACCAATTTCAGCTTGCCATGTTAGTGAATTATACACTCAGCTGCTAAGATATAATCCTGATGTCATCAAAATACCTTTAAGGAAGAGATGGTGTAAAAAAAAAACAAAGAGAAAGAGAGAGGGAGAAAGAGGTAGGGAAGGCAAAGAACGAAAGGCACAGAAAGTAAGACAAAAGAGAGATAAAGTAAAGTAAAGAAATAAATATTAAGAAAGTTATAAGATTGCACCTTTAGTAAGGAAGGTTATAAACCAAAGAAAGTTAAAACATGTCTAAGTTTGTCAGTGAAAGTTGTAAAAAATGTTATAGAAGAAAATTTATGCAGGTAGGTTGTATAAATTTTGTTTTGAAAGTTTAAGCAAGTTTAAAAACATAAACCATTAAAAAAATTCTGTTTGTAAACATATTAGTTAAAAGTTAAAGAAGTATCGTCCAATTTTTCTGTGAACTGGACATTAAAATAAAGCACAACATGTTTTTCTTAAAGCACTAACATGCTCTTTTACAAATGTTATTAAAAGTCCCTTAGCATAGTCACAACTCCTAGAATTTCCAGTACGCCAGCACCAGCCAAGAAACTGTGTCTTCATCAAAGGATGGAAAGGAGAAAAAACTCAAGCCAGCCTAAAAGAGACCCTGCAAAACAATGCAGCTTTCTCAAACCACACAAGTCCTGGACATCACCTGAGAAATGCTGGAGAGGACAACACAAAAGGCTAAGTGAATTGTGCTTCGGATTTGTTTACTTTTTATTCTTTCACTCTGCCTGCAATCTGTACATGCTGCACTCTATCAAGCTCATCTTCTAATCTACATTTTTTCTAGCCCGTAACTTAAATGAACATTTCCTTCACAGCTTCTAATAATGCAACAGCTTAACTAAGAGATTAACATACCTCCAGTGAAGTTCCTCAGTAATGGCATACAGTTAACTGAAATGCCAAATAACACTACAGGTCAAACACAAAAAATTCATAGTTACAGTTATGACTTTTATAGTCTCAGCCATAGTCATCCTGACAACTGCAAGTGTGGCAGTGCCACCTATTACTAAGTCAATACAAACAGCTGCTTTTGTAGATAGCCTGGCCAAAAACAATAAAAAGGTATGCAAGATCATCTCTCCTGGTTCGACCCCCATTCCTGAGAGTTGCTCTTTAACTGGGAAAGAATGTTGCAAATTGTACTCATAATTGTCTCATGTTATTTATTAATCCTAGGATGCAAAGATGGAATAAAAGCAAGGACCACCTCATGTGACAGACCCATGGCTCAATGCATCAGTTTCCAGCAGACAGCAGAGCCTAATTTTAATAACAAAAGAAGGAGGAGATGTCAGAATTCACTTGGAGTGGCTTGCAAAATATTATGGAAAATATTAGGGAAAGTTATACATTTTAGTCTCAAACCTTTTGGAAGGCTGAAATGTCTTATTGGGACAGGCTGAAGGCGGTAGGTCCATTAAGTTAGGGAGAAGATAGGGATGATAAGAGGATTTCCCAGTTTAAGTCTGTTTACCCCACATCCCTTTGTCTCTACTCTGTTCACTCATGTAAACTTTGGGCTGGATGGTCCTCTCAGGGGGAGATCAAAGGGGAATTCCCTGTTAATAGTGTTTACTCTGGGCCTGGAACCTAAAGCTTTTATCATTTGTAAAACCAATCTTTTAACCCTGTTAATTATCCACGTGTGTTGGCTTAGAACTTCTGTTGTAAAATCTGACTGAATAAATGTAACCATGGAGAGGGAGTCACGGTTGATTGGTTGCATTTCACCCTCTGAAAGCAGCTGATGACCATCCTTAGCCCTCTTGGATCACTGCAGTGGGGTGAGAGTGCATTTATTCATCCATTGTTGAGTCCAGGTCTGAAAGCCAGACCTCCACAGGGGGTAGTCAACATCTCATATCCATACCCTAAATTTTTTCTCAGTGTGAGACCACCATGGGTAGATCCCTAGACAATGAAGCTATTTTGTTGTCAGTACTATCCAAAGTGGTCTACAGATTCAATACAATCTTGCTAAAATCCCAAAGATATTTTTGGAGGAATAAAAAAATCCAATTGAAAAGTCATGTAGAATCTCAAGAGACTTTGAATGATCAAAACGATATTAAAAAAGAAGAAAATTGGAGGATTCACACTTTCTTATTTGAAAATTTACTATAAGTTTCAAAACAGTGTTGTTCTTGCATAAAGACAGACATAGAGATCAATCAAATAGAAATCGAGAGCCTAGAAATAAACCTTCATATATATATATATATATATATATATATATAGTCATATGATTTCCAAAAAAAGAGTGTTATTGGGGAAACTTGATATCCACATACAAAATAATAAAGATATCTTTTCACTTTATATACAACAAATAACTCAAAAATGGATCAAAGAAGGAGTTAAAAGCTATAAAACTAAAACCCTTAGAAGAAAACACAGAGGAAAAGCTTTATGACCAGAATTTGATCATTATTTCTTAGATATAACACCAAAAACACAGGCAACAACAACAAAAAATGGGATTATCTCAAACATAAAACTTCCACACTTCAAAGAACACTATCACCAGGGTGAAATGGAAATCTACCCAAAGAGAGAAAACATTTGCAAATTGTATATATGATAAGGGGTTAATATCCACAATATATTTTTTAAAATTTCTATAAACAAAAAAACCCAAATAAAACAATTTTAAAAATGAACAAAAGACATGATTAACATTTCTCTATAGATATGCAACTGGTTAATCAGCACATAAAAAGATGCTCAACATTACTAGTTGTTAGGAAATGCAAGTCAACCCCATAATAAAATACCATTTCATACACTTTAGGTTGGCTAGGATTTAAAAAGAAAAGAAAAAAACAACCCAAGTGTCAGTGAGAATGCAGACAAATTGGAATGCTCATGCATTTCTCTAGGACTATAAAATAATATAGCATTTTATTTTATTTTATTTTATAGTACAATAAATTAAAATACAATAAATAATATTGTATTTTAATTTCTTGAGAAATTAAAATACAACTACCATATAATCCAGTAATCCCACATCTGGAAGTATATCCAAAGGAATCAAAAGCAGTGTCTTGAAGAGATTTCTGCACACCCATTGTCATAGCACACTATTCACAATAACCAAGAGATGAAATCAATTCAGATGTCTATAAACAGATGAATGGATAAATATAATGTATATTCATACAATGAAATATTCAGCTTCTAAAAGGAAGGAAATTTTGATACATGCTACAACAGGAATAAATCTTAAGAATATTATACTAAGTGAAATGTCACAAATATACAAATACTATGTGATTCCATTTCTATCATTATCCTAGCAGAGTAAAATTCATAGAGAAAGAACACAGAATGTTTGTTTTCAGAGGCTGGTCAGAGAGGGGAATGGGACTTATGGTTTATTGGATACAGCATTTCCACTGGGAAAATAAAAAATATCTAGTCATGTATGGTGGTGGTGGTTACACAACAATGTGAATATGCTTTATGTCACACAACTATATATGTAAAATGTTAAACTGAGCCAAGTGTGATAGTTCATGCCTATAATCTCAACTACTCAGGAGGCTGAGGTGGAAAGAACATTTGAGGCTAGGAGTTCCAGATCAGCCTGGGAAACATAACAAGACCCTGCATCTAAAAATAAAAGTAAAAATTAGCTGAGCATGGTGGCTCATACCTATAGTCCCAGCTATTTAGGAGGCTGAGGCAAGAGGATTTCTTAAGCCTAGGAGTTTGAGGCTGAAGTAAGCTATGATCCAGCCACTGCACTCCAGCCTTGGTGACAGACCAAGACTAGTTTCTTTAAAAAAGACAGAAAAGGCTGGGTACCGTGGTTCATGCCTGCAATCCCAGCACTTTGGGAGGCTGAGATGGTGGATCACCTAAGGTCAGGATTTCAAGACCAGCCTGGCCAACATGGTGGAACCCCATCTCTACTAAAACAATACAAAAGTTAGCTGGGCATGGTGGTGCCCATCTCTACAGCCCTCAGCTGCTTGGAAGGCTGAGGCAGCAGAATCACTTGAACCCAGAAGATGGAGACTGCAGTGAGCCAAGATTGCACCATTGCACTCCAGCATGGATGACAGAGACTGTCTCAAACACACACACACACACACACACACACACACACCAAAACAAAACACCTGGCTAAAATGGCAACTTTTATCTATGTTTTATTCAATAAATGATTTTTGAGCTCCTGAACTGGACCCTGGGGATTCAATAGTTAAAGGTGGGCCTCTGCCCTCATGAATATCAAGTAAATACCCAATGAAATTACATGGTGTCAAATGCAACACAAAAGAAGCAGGGACCACATCACCACCAATCCATGTGGTTTTTTGTGCTTACAGAGAGGCAGTCATGAAATAACCCCAGAGCCACTGGATTCCATGTTTGCATTTGAGGAAGCAGCTGGAAGTAAACAACTGATGGGTCAAAGTGAAGAGGAAAGTATCTCTGGAGGTAGATTCCTGCTGTGGTGGGAGAGAAAGAATGTGAAGTTATGGAAGTTCTGACATTATCGTGGTCACAGATTCAAAGTCTGGGAAATGGGGTACATTGCCAGATTGTAGGCAGCAGCATTAAGCAAGATCAAAAGTGGCTTTTACATGAGGTAAGGGGATTGGGTTACCTCATCACTGAGAAGTTTTCAGTGACAGATGACAGCTCTCTTGTAGTTTTCTGTCTAAGTGGTTAAGCAAACGGGTAGAAACAATCCACACACCATTGGAGGATTAATACAAAACCTGAGAGGTAAGTTCTTTTAAATCACAGTGATCTATGTGCTGTCACAGTACTTGTATGTGTCTTAAATTTCTGCCTTCCTCCTTCTGACTCTCAACACAACAGGTAAGGTAGGGAAGAAACAAATCCATTTCATACCAGTTAGAATAGCAATCATTAAAAAATCAGATGCTGGAGATGACAGATGCTGGAGAGGATGTGGAGAAATAGGAACACTTATACACTGTTGGTGGGAGTCTAAATTAGTTCAACCATTGTGGAACAGTGTACAGCGATTCCTCAAGGATCTAGAAATAGAAAGTCCATTTGACCCAGCAATCCCATTACTGGGTATATACCCAAAGAATTATAAATCATTCTATTATAAATAAGCATGCACACGTATGTTCATTGCAGCATTGTTTACGATAGCAAAGACTTGGAACCAACCCATTTGCCCATCAATGATAGACTCGACAAAGAAAATGCGGCACATATACACCATGGAATACTATGCAGCCATAAAAAAGGATGCGTTCATGTCCTTTGTAGGGACATGGATGAACCTGGAAACCATCATTCTCAGCAAACTGACAGAAGAGCAGAAGATCAAACACTGCATGTTCTCACTCATAGGCGGGTGTTGAACAATGAGAACACGTGGACACAGGGAGGGGAGCACTACACACTGGGGTCATTGGGGGGAAATAGGGGAGGGACAGCAGGGGGTGGGGAGTTGGGGAGAGATAACATGGGGAGAAATGCCAGATATAGGTGATGGGGAGGAAGACAGTGAATCACACTGCCATGTGTGTACCTGTGCAACAATCTTCCATGTTCTTCACATGTACCCCAAAACCTAAAATGCAATTAAAAAATAAATAAATAAACGAGCACACACTGCTGTTGTGAGGGAGCAGGAAGAGCTCTCATGTGCTGGACAGACCCCCCAAAGCATCCCTACTACAAATAAAACTCAGGTGCTATCATCTGATGTGCAGATGGACAGCAATGTGGCAAGGGCTGTGCATGTGGACCTGCACTGGTGTTAAGGAGAAAGTGCTGTTGTCCCACAGATAATTCCAGCAAAGGGCAACCCCACCCTGCCAGTCTTTCAGGATCAAAATGTTGGCATTATCTTTGTTTCCCTCCCATTTTTTATCCTGTGTGTTCTATCTCCCATCAGGCCTGTCCTTTGCAAATGCTTTTGGCATACATTCATTCTTCTACATCTGCCCCACATTACCACTGTCCTCTGCCAGACCTCGGGCCCTCGCATCTCCATGCCTGCCACAGTGCCCTGGCTGGCTCCCGCTGGCGGTCTTTCTGTGTTTCTCCCCAGCTGCTCTGCTGCATGCCACCATTCCCTCACACAGCAGCTCCCTCTCCCACCAAATAAAACTCAGACTCCCTAGCCCAGCATGTACTCAGACAGAAGCAGTTTTTACTCCTTGCTCCTATTCCAGTTCTACTTGATCTGTGTCTCTCCTAGGGGATTTATCAACTTAGACTTTGTAATTCTGTCTACATACCTGGATTTGATAAGTATACTATAACTTAATAGTACTGTAATTAAGAGAAGATCTATCTCGGGTCCCCTAAAGTGTCTGATACATTTCTAGAGCAAATGATAAAGCACATAACAGTTTTACTTTCTTGTCTGTACACAACTTGGGGGAAGAACTTTGTGTGTTATGCATTCAAAATCTGTACAGCAGCCCTGTAAGACAGGAATGCAACTAGCTCTATGTTATAGATGAGGCAACAGAGGCTTAGAGATGCTACTTACCTGTGATCTTTCCAAGAGGCAGGGCTGACCTATGACTTTCCAGGCTGCCCATAACTAGGGGATACCTCAACAACCTGTCATTCTCTCAATAGGAAGCCTCTTGGAGGCCAGGCATAGTGGCTCATGCCTGTAATCCCAGCACTTTGGGAGGTTGAGGTGGGCAGATCACTTGAGCTCTGGAGTTCAAGACCAGCCTGGGAAATACGGTGATGTCCCTTCTCAATGAAAAATACAAAAAGTCAGCCGGGCACGGTGGCACACACCTGTGACTTTCAGGGATGAAGCAAGAGGATCGCTTCAACCTGGGAGGTAGAGGTTGCAGTGAGCTAAGATGGACCCACTGCACTCCAGCTTGGGTGATAAAGGGAGACCCTGTCTCAAAAAAAAGAAGCCTCTAAGGAACTGTGACTTGCCCCTTGTTCCAGTGTACACTCAGCCATGTGCCTGGACCACCCCGTCCGCCGGCAGGTGTGCTCTCCATTCTTTCCTGCTCTAACGCTTTGTCCCCTCCCCAGGCCTGCTCACACCTGAGGTCTCTGTGCATCCTCTCCAGTGATGCCACTCCCTTGCTCTGATAGCCAGTCTAGCACTTGGTTACTTTCTGATTGTTCTCTGTGGGTTGGCTGATCTCCCCAACAATGAGAAGAGATTCTTCGTGCAGGGGCCCCTGGCTTATGCTGGCCACAGTGTGCCTCCACATCAAACTGTTCACTCCTCCCCGAACACATGCTCAACTTTGTTTTTTATCCATAGTCCTTTGGGTAGCCATGCAAGTGACCAGCTATTTCCGGCTAAGTGAGAGATAGATGTTTCCTGTTTTGCCAGCTAGGTCCAAATTCTGCTTTAGGAATGGCAAAGACAAGCAGAAGACAGGGAGGAAAAGTTTTCAGCTGGGAAAAAACACTGGAAGCACACTTGTAGGATGAACTCTTGAACAAGGGGCCGGTGAGGATTCTGAGGCCTAAGGGCTCCATCCTGTGGTCCCCTATCTTGGCTTCGCTGCCCAGCTCAATTCCACAGGTGAGTTCTCCGAGAACCTGGGCTGGGCTGAAAGCACTAGCCTGCCTAAAAACAGCACTAAATCTCCACAAAAGACAAGACTCAATTCTAGGGACTGGTCCTGAGGATTTCCTACCAATTTTTCCCAAAACTATCATTCAAAGGATCTCCAGCATGGTTGTGTTCCTTTTGAATTGACTGGAATTACAGGATCTTAGCTAGAAAGATCATTAGGGGTCGTGGATCTGTGCATTTCACTTGGGCAGAGGTCCAACTTTAGGGGACTCAGGCAACATCACCGAGTCAATTATGCGCCACCCCGGAGTTAGAACCCCTTGTACATGTGAAAGTCGATCATATAAATTGAGTTATTCTTGTCACACCTGACTAAAACCAAGGTGAGAAGCCAGAAACAGAAAGCACTCAGGCCACAAAATATTATTACTCCAAAAATGTAATTCTCCGCAAGCCTGGCGGCTAAAACTGCCTGTGGTAACCCGAAATCAGTGTTACCCAGTGACTCTTGAATGATCTGCTGCAACTCTCAGACTAGCTTTGTCCACCGTTGTCACTCACCAATCAGGGCTTGCCAGCTCCTCAGAACCTTACTGGTGCCTATGAAATTTCTCACAGAACAATATATAACATTTCTTCTTTTTATAAAACTTTAACCTTTTCTTTGTGTGAAGAGAGCATGTCACACTTTCACTTGTACTGGAGGCCATGACTCTCTCATCTGTAGATTGTTTGTGTATTTTTGTTTAGAAAATACAACTCTCCCTTTTCCCTCCACTGATCTCTCATTAATACACATGATGACATGCAGGAAGTCTCAAGCTGTCCTCTCATTGGCTAGTTTATTTCCACCATTCTGATACCTTCCATCATATTATATGTTCTTATTCCAATTGCTTTTTTATTTGAAAGAATTTATTATTAATGTAATTTTAGATTGCCACAACTTTATTAGATTCCACATATGAGAAAGATCATGGAGTATTTCTCTTCCTGTGACTGGCTTATTACATGTAGCATAATGTCCTTCAGATCCATGAATGTTAACACAAATGACAGGATTTCCTCCTAGGCTGAATATTCTGCCTCTGTGCATATGTCTTAATCTTTCTTAAACCAGTCGGTGGGTATTGACTGTGGTTGATGAGCACTTAGGCTGTTTTCATATCTTGGCTATTGTGAATAAGGCTGCAATAAACGTAAGTTCAGATATGCCTCCCGCATGTTGATTTCAGTTCCTTTAGATATATACCCAGAATTGGGATTACTGGGTGACATGCTAGCACTATTTTTAGTTTTTCTTTTTGAGGCAGCTCAATGAGAAGAGTTTTTCACAATAGCTGTTCTAATTTGCATTGCTATCAACAAGGTATAAGAGTTTCCTTTTCTTCCCATCCTTTCCAACACTTGTTTTCTTCATGTTTTTGATAAAAGTGAGTCTAGCAGGTGTGAGGCAATATCAAAATCAAAATACAGGGAATAGTTTTAAACTCATTTAGTAAGCTAACATTATCATGATATCAAATACACTAGAAGAAAAGAAGAATTAGAAGTCAATATTCCTGATAAGCATAGATGCAAAAATTCTCAACAAAATATTAGCAAACCCGATGCAAGGACACATTAAAAGAAGTATTGGCCATGAACAAGAGAGATTTAGCCCTTGGATACAAGAAGGGTTCGACATATGCAAATCAATAAGTGTGATACAACACATTAACAAAATGAAGGATAAAAATTATACAATCATCTCGATAGATACAGGAAAAGCATTTGACAAAACTCAACGTCCTTTCATGAGGAAAACTCTCAGTAGATGAGGCATAGAGGGAATGTCCCTCCACATAAAGAATTATCATTCTTAACCTGAAAAGTTAAAAAACTTGCCTCTAAGATCAGGACAAGACCAGCATACCCACTCTTACCACTTCTTTTGAACATAGTACTAGAAGTCCTAACCAGAGAAATTAGGCAAGAGAAAGAAAGAAAAGCATGCTAATAGGAAAGAAAGAAGTGAAATTGTCTGTATTTGCTAATGACATGATCTTGTATGCAGAAAACCCTAAAGACTTCACACATACACACTCACACATACACACACACACACACACACACACACACGCACAGCTATTAGAAATGATAAATTTACTAAAGTTGCAGGATACAAAATCAACATTTAAAAAATCAGTAGCATTTAACATACTAATAACAAAACTATCTAAAAAGGAAATTAATACAACAAATTCATTTACAGTAGCAACAGAAAATAAAATACTTAGGTGTAAATTTAACCAAAGAGATAAAAGACCTATATACTAAAAACTATGAAATGCAGATGAAAGAAACTGAAGAAAACACAGATAGATTTCCTGTGTTCGTGGATTGGATGAATTAATATTGTGAAAATGCCCATAGCACACAAAGTGATCTACAGATTCAATAAAATCCCTATCATTTTCACAGAAATGGAAAAAAAATCCATAAATTCATATGACACTACAAAGACCCCAAATAGCTAAAACAACCTTGGGGGAAAAGAACGAATCACACTCCCTGATTTTAAAACATATTATAAAACAGTTGTAATTAAAACTGCACAGTACTGGTATAAAAACAGACATGGTTACCAGTTAAACAGGATAGAAAATCCAGAAATAAATCCACACACTTGTGGATAAGTTATTTTAAATAATGATGACAAGTATGCACAATGGGAAAAGGACAGCCTCTTCAATAAAAGGTGCTAGGATACATGGTAAACGACATGCATGAGAATGAAATTAGATTCTTATATCACACCATAGACAAAAATCAACTGAAAATGAACTAAAGACTTAAATGTAAGACTTGAAACTATAAAATGATTAAAATAAAATGTAGCGGGGAGCTCCACAAAATTGGTCTTGGCAATAATTTTTTGGATATAACCCTGTATACACAGGTTACAAAAGCAAGAATAGATAAATGGTATTTATCAAACTAAAGCTTTAAACTAAAAAGCTTCTGTGCAGCAAAGGAAACAATTAACAAAGCAAAGAGACAGCCCACAAAATGCGAAAAATGTATTTGCAAACCATACATCTGATACGGGGTTAATATCCAAAATATAACAGAAACTCAACTCAATAGGAAGAAAACAAATACCTTGATTTTAAAATGTCCAAAGACCTGACCAGACATTTCTCAAAAGAAGAAACACAAACAGCCAATAGGTACATGAAAAAATGCTCAGCACTGAGCATCACTAATCATTAGGGAAATGAAAATTAAAAGCTTCGATTGGTATTTTTTTTCTTTTTCTTTTTTTAAGAAATGGGGATCTCTGGGCCAGGCGCGGTGGCTCAAGCCTGTAATCCCAGCACTTTGGGAGGCCGAGGCGGGTGGATCACGAGGTCAAGAGATCGAGACCATCCTGGTCAACATGGTGAAACCCCGTCTCTACTAAAAATACAAAAAATTAGCTGGGCATGGTGGTGCGTGCCTGTAATCCCAGCTACTCAGGAGGCTGAGGCAGGAGAATTGCCTGAACCCAGGAGGCGGAGGTTGCGGTGAGCCGAGATCGCGCCATTGCACTCCAGCCTGGGTAACAAGAGCGAAACTCCGTCTCAAAAAAAAAAAAAAAAAAAGAAATGGGGATCTCCTTAATGTTACCCAAGATGATCTCAACCTCCTGAGCTAAAGCAATCCTCCCACCTCAGCCTCTCCATGTGCTGAGATGACAGTAGCCAGCCACGGAGCCCATTCCTTCCACTGGTTTAAAGGAAAGTCTTATTTTAAGGAGTCAGAGTTACTGGAATATTCTTTCCTCCCTTTGAATGATACTCTATTTAAAGCCTACCACAGGAAAGTATAAGGCTATATTTTTAATCCCAAAATTTGCAAAAATTTGGCAAAGTAATGCTCCCAAATATGCTTACATGTGTGAAGCATGAATGGAAGTATACATTTGACAACTCTTCACAATTGCATTAGCAAAGCTAGTCACCAGATTTACCTGTGCTAATTCCCTGTATCATCCAACTGGCACTTTCCTCACTGTGAGAACAAGTTACAGATCCACACTTCTATTCCTTCGCTGTGTGGCACCAGTGGCCACAGCAAGACTGCCCTAAGTCAGTGAGGACATCCACCAGGGTGTCTGGCTGCTAACTGGAGGCAGAGTCATCCAGATGGTCACCTCATGTGACTTTTTCTTTAGAACTGTTTTTTCTATAAGGAAAAACTTGCAGCATACAGCAGGACTGTATTTTGACAATATTAAGGTAGAAAAGGCATTGCATTAATGGCAATGCAAACGATACCCAGATGCCTGTCCAGGGTGGGATTGAGGACTGCAGTCTGTGGTCGTTAATCTCCTGCTTCCATCTTTCCTGACTCTTTCCTTTATAAGTGTCCTTTTAAATTCAGTGTATTCAGTGTCCAAATGCTCCCACTGTTCCAGGTGGATGCTGAGGCCATAATCGGGGACTACAGCAGGTCCTTCCCTTGGAACAAAAGATCTTTGTCACAATTTTTCTTTAAATGCATATCCCAAGTGATAATTTTGTAGGGACAGGTACAATTGGTGAAAAAAGGGCTGAGTATTAGACAATCAACTTAGATTTCAGTGAAGTTGGCTACTATCTCTGGGTGACAAAGGGTGAGTACTTATTTAAGTAAATGAGGGAAATCTCTCAAAAGTTGGTACCCCCAGTGGCCAGGACTCAGAGTCAAGGTCCTTAGCTGGCTTTCCCCTCCCTCCTCAACACTCTGCTTTAGAAAGGTCCAGAGTGAGGGAAGGTCATATAGGTGTTGAAGTACATGTTAAATAGTGAAGCTCTTCCACCAATGACAGCTCTGTGGGCCATCCAAGTCATCCATTTTCCCACGCCATCTTCTGTCTTGCATCTGCACTTGCACAGGGACATCCTGATGATCTGTGAGCACAAATAACAAAGTATCATGGTGTCAAGAGGAAGCGAAGGAGGAGACAAGAACAGTCACATCATCTACAAAGAGAGCAAAAACACAGAGTAGAGATTTGGGGAATGCATGATCATGAAGATATTTTTAATTGCAAGTCAATTTCTTAATTAAGAAAATAGCATGGCAATGGTGATGGTGGGAATGAGTGCCCTAGCACTATTCCCAAGGAAGAACAATTATTTTGGGGTAATGTCTCCCATAATTAAACTAGGTTAGTACAAATGACTTTACTTAACAGATCAAATGGTTCAATTACCTGGGGGCTGGTTTTACATTTAATCGATCTTGGAGGACTCTTAGAAACCCTTTTGAGAAGCATCTATAGTTACTGCTCCATGAGTACTGGACGGAGCTCACCAGCATTCCTTCAAGGCTCTAGTGGCAGGTGGGACTTATGAGATAGCATAAGGAAAAACTCTCTGCTGAAGGTGTTCAAAAATGGAATGAGTGGGCTTGGGAAGCTGTAAATTCTCCATCCCTGCAAGGAGTAGAAAGACAGGATGGAGAAGGAAGGTACATGCCAAACAGGAGTGAACCATATGGTCCTTCCAATCCTCAGCCTCTGTGGCTAGAGGCCCTGTCCACATCTCCAGGGTACCTCTGGGAAATCTCCAGTAACAGCCACATGGTCTCCACATGACCCAGGATTGATCCACAGGTTCTACCTCTGACACCCTGGAAAACGGTGCTGACCAGAAAGACCCTGGGTGTGGGTGTCAGGACACCTGGGCTGCAGGCTTGTCTCTGCCACTTGCCATGTGACACTGTCTCCATCCTCCCACTGATCTTGGCATCTTCACCGGTGACACTCTTAGGTGGTCTTCACTTTCCTTCGCTGCTCCAACAGTCTTTGAGTTAAAAACAAAGTTAGAAGATGTCAAGGCAAATATTTGTGAGGTCCCTGAGAGAGTGCGGCACCTATGTGGTATGAGGTCCCTGAGTCACTGTGGCCGGCACATGGTGTGAAAGACCCAAGCAGTTCGTGGGAATCTGAACTGGTTCCCCTGGACCAGGGCCCCATCAGTGCAGACATGGAGGGGAGAGCAAATGTGCCGCAGGAGCTGTAGTTGCACCTACAGCTCCTACAGCTGGCCTCCTGCCACCTCCTAAAAGAGTGGCTCTCTGCCTTCCCACTACCCACCTCCCAGCAGCCCAAGCTACGGGTTAGCCACACCTGCCCACCTTTCCTTGCAGCCGGTTGGGACTATCTGTGTGGTCAGTATCTGTGGACTGGCTGTGCAAGGTGACGTGCTTGACTTCATGTCTCCTCTTCTCCACACCTTCCACTGCTGTGGGAGCCCATCAAAGGCAGGGCTGGTCATCCACACTGTGTCACTGGGCCCTACAGAGGCCTGGCAGAGATAGTACTCGGTAGCCCAATGAGCAGGGAATGTGAGAAGAAATCTAAGCCCAGCGAAGTGGAGAGCAAAGAGCTCTGCAGCAAAGGTGGGTAGATACAGAGCAGACCTCTTTCTCACAAGCGAAAGGCCAGTCACCTACGGCAAACAACAGAGAGATGCCTGTTGAATGAGAGACTTAGCAAACCCAGGAGGTGGCCAGGAAGGGAAGCTCCAGCCCCCAGTCACTCAGCAGACAAGCAGAGTCTCCCACTTCCATGTCCACCCCTGACTTCACAGAGCTTACTTTTCTGCATGGAAAAAAAAAAAAAAGGAGATTAACATCAACAACACAAAAATGATCATTTCACATCTGGATAACTTGAATAAAATGGATCAAGTTACTGGGATACAGAATGGCATGGAGCTGGAGGATAAAAACACATTGGGAAGGTTTCTCAGAGGAAGTGGTGGGTGTACTGACCTTGTGGAGACTTGGGGGCTTAGGTAATAAAAAGGGTGAAATTAATGCAGTGGTCCTCAAGCTGTTCAAGATGTTCATCACAGTTTGATCGAATTCTAGTGTTGCATAAAAATACTTCCATTCATGTCAATCTAAAAATCAGAACAGCTCTTTGCTGTATCCTCGGTAATTTTGGCTTCATGTTTTGCGCAGAATTCTTTGTAAGATTGGATTGGAAAAATCTGTTAAAAATTTTTCCTCCAGTGATTGCAACTGGGGTCTGTGTCTTGGAGAATAATTTATAAAATATTTATTTAACGTCTACTTGTTAAACTTCTCTATTTGCTATGTTCTAAGCACACATGGAGATATGTTCTGCACGTTATGTCTACAAAATCCCAAATATTTGGGAACATGTGAGTGACCAGATTTTTAAATATTTTTCTGGGAGATTTTACATTATGTGATGACACTCCCACTCTTTTTTTAGAATTAGTATTTAAAATACATCTAAGGATGCTATCTTTTTCTTCACTCCCAACATACACAAATTATATCGAATCAAATGAAAAAACACACAATGTTCTTGCATAGGAAGTATCAGCATTAACTGAAATGTTAATTTCCAGAAATTGATTTATAATTTTATTGTGAGTCCAACAAAAATTCCAATAGATTCTCTTTTTTTTCTGGAACAAGATAATTATAAGGTGCTTATTAAAAAATAAAAAATAAGAATAAAAAGCCAGGAGTGGTGGCCTTTTATCCCAGCACTTTGGGAAGCTGAAATGGACAGATCACCCACCTGAGGTCAGGAGTTCGAGACCAGCCTGGCCAACATAGTGAAACCCCTTCACTACTAAAAATACAAAATTAGGCAGGCATGGTGGCACATGCCTATAATCCCAACTACTGGGGAGGCTGAGACAGAAGAATCACTTGAACCCGGGAGCAGAGGTTGCAGTGAGCCGAGGTCTAGCTATTGCACTCCAGCCTGGGCAACAAGAGCGAAACTCCATCTCAAAAAAATTAAATTAAATTTAAAAATCATAGCTAGTAAGACTCTGAAATATAAACTCCAGGTCTGACTGGTCTTAAAAGATGTCAGCATATTACACATCGTCCGTAATTAAAAGAGTGTGGCGTTGAAGTATAATTAGACAGAAAAAAATAAAGGAAAAGGGGAAAATCTAGAAATTGGTCCAAATGTCAGCGTATAATGAAATATAGTGAGTTATGTAAGTGGAGCCTTGGATTATTGGTTAAAAGACTGTTTTTCAATATACTGATTTAGGAAAATACATTTAAAAATTGAGAAAATTTTAAAATGGATCTGTAGGCACACACATTGGTGGAAAAAAATCCAAGAGCTCAGAGACCTAAAGGTGAAAAATGAGGCCAAAAATGTATTAAAAATATATTGAGAGATTAAACGTATTTACAGAAGAGTATACCATGACCGCAGTCATAAGACACGCTGGGGAAGTTATTTCCATATATTACAGAAACGGGTACACTTTCCTAATGCATGGCTAAAGCCCCTAAAACAGAGTAACGGCCTGCCTGGAAACCCTCCGGACGAACACAGCGCGGCCACGCGGCACATAAAAGATTCTGGGTAGCGCAGTCCTGGCCGCGCTGAGGATTCTGGGTATTGTAGTCCCCAACCACGCTGAGGGTTCTGGGTAGCGTAGTCCCGAGCGGCCCCAAGGGTTCCAGATCCCTGGGCGTCAGCGAGCCGTGAGGTGCGTGGTCTGCCGCCGGTGACCTCATCGCCCGGGTTCTCCCTCCGCCGCCCTGGTGAGCCCGGCTCCTGCGGGTCCCCCCGTCCAGCGCGCCCTTCCCGCGCGGGAAGGAGGGCCGGGAAGGCCTGGGCCGCTGGGGAGCGCTGCTGGGGCCGCAGTGCGCGCTCCCTCGGGCCTGGCGTCTCTGTGTTCTGGGGAGGGGCGGAGACCCCGGCCGTGCCTTGGAGGGGGCGGTGGGGCTGCGGCTCAGTCTGTCCCCCGATGCGTGCAGGGGCGGCTTGGGCAGTGAACGGCCGGGATTTCACTGGGGCGCGGAGCAACCCAGGTCCCCTGTGCCGGGGTCGCTGCTCCTCGGGTGGGGACGGGGCAGGCGGCCCCGCGAGCTGCCACGGGGGTCTTTTGGCAGAAGGTGGAGAGGGACTTGGCCACAGCCAGGGTCGGCAGGTGGGATAGGGGTTACAGCAGGGAGTGGGGGCTGAGTCCGACTCGGCTTCCCTCCGACTCTGATGCTCCAGACTTCGTTGTGGGAGGTGGGACCCTGGGAGGACTTCGCTTTCGTGTTTTGGGAAAGGGCCGCGGCTCTGGGTGGGGGGCAGCCTGCCTCGGTATGATCTTCCGCGGATGGGAAGGTAGGCCGGGACCAAGTGTCCTCGCCCGTGGACATTTTGGGGGTGTTTGGGGGCTCTGCGTGGTGCAGCTTCCGAGGGAGGTGGGGTGGCTGTGGGGACCCAGGGGGCCTCTTCTCCGGTTCCCTGCTGATGACGGCATAATCCGGGCTCTACCAAATATGTTTAAAGAGATTTATTCTGATTCAGTGTAAGTGACTGTGGTCCAAGTTATTCAGTCTCAAGAGGTCCTGAGAAAATGAGCCTGAGGCGGTCGGGTTGCAGGTTAATTTTATGCAATTCAAGGAGACAGGAATTTCAGGTAAAATCATAAATCAGACCGAGCATGGTGGCTCACATCTGTAATCCCAGCACATTGAGAGGGGCCAGGAATTCCAGAGCAGTCTGGGCAGCACAGCGAGACCCTCTCTCCACGTGAAATTAGCAGGACATGGTGTCCACACTTGTGGTCTCAGCTACTTGGGAGGCCCAATCGGTTGAGTCCAAGAGGTGGAGGCTGTAACAAGCTATGTTGGCTCCACTGCACGCCAGCCTGGGTGACACAGCAAGACCCTGCCTCTAAAAAGAAGGTCATAAATCAATATGAGAAAGATATACATACGTTCCTCCCAAAATTCCCGATTTTTTTTTTTTTTTTTTTTTTTGCATGGGATATGTCTTTTTTTTTTTTTTTTTTTTTTTATTTTTGCTCTTTTTTATTATGGCATGCCTTGATGTA
>NW_016108173.1:121002-154491 GCF_001604975.1 Cebus imitator | reverse complement strand
TCTTGCTCTGTCGCCCAGGGTGGACTGCAGTGGCCCTGCCTCAGTCTCTTGAGTAGCTGGGACTATAGGCACCTACCACCATGCCTGGCTAATTTTTGTATTTTTAGTAGAGATGGGCTTTCACCATGTTGGCCAGGCTGGTCTCTTATCTCCTGACCTCAGGTGATCCACCCGCCTCAGCCTCCCGATGTGCTGGGATTACAGGCATGAGCCACCGCCCGGCAGGCTGTCTGTCTCTTCCACATCGAGGAAAGGGTTAGAATGAGAGAGGTCTGGCTACATTAATGGAGATTCTCTACAGATGCAAATATTCCCACCAAAGACAGCTTTGTAGGACTATCCATTTCAATCTGTTGCCCCTGTGGCAGCCATTTCAAAACATGTTGAAGTGTATTTTGGGGTAAAATAATTTCCTTCAGCATCTGCTATCATGTGATGCTATACCAGAGTCAGGTTGGAAAGTGAGCCACATTATGTAAGATGAATGAAACTCATCTGATGAGACTTTATGGTTTCTAGGGCAGAACTCCCCAAGCCCCATATATAGGCATTTAGGCAAGAAAAAAAAAAAGGTGAGTACAGTCCTCACCATGTTGGTTGGTCTTCCTTGGTTATTGGAGTGGGAGTAACAGCAACTGTTGGGCCCAGCAGTTTTTTTTATGCCTCTGAGGCTGTGGACTGACCATCCAAATAACTGATTTTAATCATTTCATTATGGAAAAATTGTCGGCAGAACCCCGAAGTAGAGAGACCCCTCAGTCAAGATATACCTCATGACCTTGCAAGCTAATCTAGCTTGACCCACATCCCCTCCTGACCTGTGCAGATTCATTGGAAATGTCATATCCATGCCTGCTGGTTAAGACATGGCCCTTTGCAGTGAGAGTTGAAACCCAGGCTCTATCACTCGATTGGCTATGTCACTTTGAGAAAGGTATTTAAATGTTTTCTGCCGCTGTTTCCTCATCTGGAATTGGTAATAGTCACTTCATAGGACAGTTGTGAGGAATGCAGAAAAATGTGTGCCATGCCTGGCATATATTAAATTTTCAGTAAGTGTTAAATATTATAATGAGTATCAACACCTTTTTATTCTAGAAGCACAGATGGGATAAGTTGTGTTCGGTGTTAGCCTCACGTCAGGACATGCTGTGCTGTGATGCCCACACTCAGGATCTGTCCCCGGGAACCTGCCTACAGTTGTTTTCTTCTCTGGAAGACTTTGGGTCCTTTTTTTTTTAACAAGAAGAGGCTCTACCTTGGGACTGGAAATTTCCAAAGCCACCTTTGAGGATCACAGAGCTAATTTTAGAGCTATTTTAGTCCCCAGCTCCTCTTCTCCACTCCCATGTTATCCATGAGAGGATTGTCTGCAGGGTAAAGAAGAACAGCCCAACCTCAGTGGGGACTCCTTACGTATTGCCTTCCTGCAGTGCCTTCTCTGCCCTAAATTCTGGTGGGTTTCCTTTGCTCATGTCTGACACCTGCCCTACACTGTCCCGTCTGAGGCTCAGCACCTCTCAGCTGGTTCTCCTCATGGGGAAGGTTTCCCAGATCTGATGCCTTTATTCAGGACACTTCCATCATTGCCCCAGCATTCCTTTTCTCATTGCTTTATTCAGGCCGCTGCATTCGTGGTGCAGACCAGGTCTTATAAAAAATGATTCATTTAGCGTGTGCTGAGCCATTGTCCTGTCCCAGGAACAGGGCTTTGTAGTCATTGCTGTATTCATCTCCTCAATCAATGTGCAAGTTAGGAATTGGAATCCCTGTTTCACAGACTAAGAAGTGGTGTGTTAATCAGTTGAAATAATTTTTACGGCTGGGCACTGTGGCTCACACCTATAATCCCAGCCCTTAGGGAGGCCAAGGCAGGCAGATCACCTGAGGTCAGGAGTTCCAGACCAGCATGGCCAACATGGTGAAACCTTGTCTCTACTAAAAATACAAAAATTAGCCCAGCATGGTGGCTCACACCTGTAATCCCAACTACTCTGAAAGTAAAGCAAGAGAATCGCTTGAACTCAGGAGACAGAGGTTGCAGTGAGCCGAGAACATACCACTGCACTACAGCCTGGGGGATGGAGTAAGACTCCGTCTCAAAAAAAATAAAAAATAACTTTTACTTTATGTAACATATCTGGGATCAAGTGGACTGCGTTGTGGAGCAAGCTGGGATTTTGGGGGGTTTCTGTTGAGAATTAGTTTCATTGAGGTATAAGTGAGACAAATTCTCTCTCATTTTAAGTTCTAGTTGAGAGTTTCAAGAAATGTATATAGTGAAGTCTTGATCATCAAATCAGCATATGAACATTTTTCATCTCCCCAAAATGTAGGAGCTATTTTTTTTATCTTCGAGAATTTTAATGAAATGTACATGGAGGAGGTAAAGGTTTCAAGTTTACCTCATGTTCGTATCTAATTTATTGGTAACTAATTTAAAACCACTTTCTTCTGGTTCTCAGTTTCTGTTCCTACAGGATGCTAACTCTCACAGATGTCAACAGATGGCAGGAATGACACCAAGCAGTTTGCAGTGTTCTCCATTCACACGCGGGAAATGAAAGTTTTCTGTATTTTTCCTCTCCTAATTATCTTGGAAGGGATATTCAGTTTTTTTCAAATTTACAGTGAAAAATATTGAAGTAGGAACTGAAGTAAAGAGAATATATAACAGACCTCTCTGTTCCCTTCTTGCACCTTAACACTTTGCTATTCTTATTTCTTCCAACCCACTCCCCACCCCACGCTTTCTGATTTCAGGCTAGAGTATCCTGAAGCCAATCTAAGACATCATTAAATTTACTGCAGCAACTTCTCTGAGGACTACGTTTGTCATTATTGTTTTGTCTTTTAACCTAACGAGAGTACCAGAATCATACTCAACAACATTAGCAATTCATTAATTTCACTCATTACCCAGTTTATGTGGAAATTTTCCAGGTCTCAAAAATTTCTCCTTACAATTCAGATTTCATACGCAGGTTCATTAAGACGGGAAGCATGAGAACAGAAACATCTAGAAGCCAGCTCTATAGTGCCCCCTGTTTCACTTCTCCTTGTGATCTAGGTAAAGGAAGTTTCCCCACCTTGGCAAACTTCCCATCTGCTTGCTTAGTTGCTGAGCCTTGTTCATTCTTTCCTTGCCAGAGCTTTTCCATTCCCTTCCTTCTTCTGCCTGCCAGGCTCTTCTCTTAATTCTACTTCTCCACTGTCTTTCGCTGCTCTGCCCATGAGGACAAATAATGATCATACCACTTACCTAATTGCCTAGCCCTAGTTCTGGTTCCTACTATAATCAGAAATGTGGATTCTGGAATGGCAGTGAGGAGCTATGTGGACTATATCTCCAACAAAACACCATAACTAGTAATTTAGAAAATAAACCAAAAACAATCATTTAAACTCAAAGAATTTGTCTTAAGAGCACTCAGGAATTTAAAGAAATATTTATTCATAAGAATCAACTGAAAATGAGCCCTTCTGAGAACAGTGAGAGTCTGTAACATTTGACACACAAAGTACTACCGCCACACCACCCTACTTTGGTCCACTCTTGAGAGAAACGCCACTATGGGCTGTGAAAATGACATGATGGAACCCTCTCCCTCTCCAGCTCTCAGTCTGTGGTGACAGTTTTTCCCTGAGAGAGGCAGGATGCCACAATTCTTAACTTCTCTTCCCTTGCCAGTCCTATGTTCTGAAGCTGGTTTCATGTAAGCATCATTAAGAAGTATAGTGTTCAGGGTGGATCCCTTTGAATTTATTCTTCTCGGAGTTTGTTGAGTGTGCTGGCTTTGTAGATTCATGTCTGTCTTCAAATTTTGAAGTTTTGGCCATTGTTTCTTCAGTAGTCTATATCTTCTCCTAAACACCCATATATAGGTCCAGCAATTGGTGCCTGTAACTCTCTTGGGTCTGTTTACTTTGTCTCATTCTTTTCTCTTCCTTCTTCTCTGTAATTTCAAATTCTTCTCTATGTTTACTGATTCTTTCTTCTGCCTCCTCATCTGCTGTTAAATACCTCTACTGGATTTTTTTTTTTTTTTAAGAATGCATGCATCTTTAATGAAAAGAGGCCTTTCCGGGTTTCTATATGAAATAGTATTTAACAGGCTTCACAGTAGGATTCATAACTGGGTCAGTAATGTGCTGTAAACAATTTTCTGACAAGAAAATTCATCCAAGATTTGAACTTACAGGAGATATTCAAAATCATCAGTGATCAAAGAAATACAAATGTAAATAAACAATGATGTGACATGTCGTCTATTATATTTGAAAAGTCTGCTAAATTCATAAACATTACAGTGAGGATACAGTAAAATTATTCTCTTAATACTATTGAATACATGAATTTAAGGCCGGGCACGGTGGCTCACGCCTATAATCCCAGCACTTTGGGAGGCCGAGGCGGGTGGATCATGAGGTCAAGAGACTGAGACCATCCTGGTCAACATGGTGAAACCCTGTCTCTACCAAAAATACAAAAATTAGCTGGGCATGGTGGTGCACGCCTGTAGTCCCAGCTACTCGGGAGGCTGAGACAGGAGAATTGCCTGAACCCAGGAGGCGGAGGTTGCGCTGAGCCAAGATTGAGCCATTGCACTCCAGCCTGGGTAACAAGAGTGAAACTCTGTCTCAAAAAAAAAAAAGGTAATGAATACATGAATTTAGTCTTTTGAATTTTTAGTACTCTTAACAATATGTCAAGTGTCTGAAAGGCATTCATACTCTCTGACACCATAATTCTACAGTAAGTGTTTTCAGGTCCAAAATTTTCATTTGCCTCCTTTTTGTAATCTCTGTTGATATTCTTATTTTGTTATGTATATTTTCCTGATTTCCTTTTCTCTATCCAAGTTCACATGAGCTTTTTGAGAATATTTTAGACAGTTCTAAAATCTGTCTCGTATGCCTGAAGCTTATATTTCTTCAGGGAAAGTTTCCATCACTATTTTTTTCCATTTATTGGGCCACGTTTTCTGAGTTGTTGTTGTTGTTGTTGTTGTTAGAACTTAGTCACTATGGAAAAAATAACTTCCTTTTCCAGTCTTTGCAGACTGACTCTTTGCCAGGGAAGATTTTTGTTATTACCTTGGCATTGGTTCTGAGCTTTGGGATCAGTCTGAGGAGAAGGTTTGAGATTTTCTCGGGCCTTTTGGAGCATAGATCTTACCTTTCCTTGTGGCTTTTTCCATTTTCTCATAGACAGCTGCTTTTAAATATTTATTTGTCCCAAAAGTCTCTCCCTGGGCCTTTGATGGTCTGTTGTATGGCTCCACTCATAATATCTTGCCCCAGGCATCTGCTCTTCAGACTGTCTGCATTTTTGCCAGGCAGGATCCAGTGCTTTTCCTCCTTAAGAGGTGAGATCCTCAAAACAGAGAGAGCAGTCCCTCAGGCTGCCTCCAACAGCTTAGAACCTTGTAAGAAAGGTCTACTGGGCTTCCTCAAGTTTGAGGTAAGGAAGTGGAAACTGGGATGCTGCTTTAGAAGGTCTGTTGTATCCTGCACCTGTAATTTTTTGCCCCAGGCTTCTATAGGCAAGTTCACCATGAGATTTTTCCACTAGGCAGCACTTGGACAGGTTAGAACATTGGGAATAAGGTGTATTGGGCTGTAAATATGATTGTCTAGTTTTGTTGTTGTTGTTACTGTTTTGTTTTCTTGAGACTGTGTCTTGCTCTGTTGCCCAGGCTGGAGTGGAGTGGCATGGTCAAGGCTCATTGCAGGCTCAACCTCTTGGGCTCAAGCCAGGAATAGCTAGGACTATAGGTGTATGCCATCATACCTGGCTAATATTTATATTTTTTGTAGAGATGAGCCTTCACCGTGTTCCCCAAGCTGGTCTCGAACTCCTAGGATCAAGCAATCCACTTGCTTCAGCCTCCCAAAGTGCTGAGATCATAGGAATAAGCCACTGTGCCCAGCCAACTGCCTTCTCTTTTTAATGTGGCTCTTTCTTGATTGGGCAGTTGCTTGAATCCTGGGGACTTTTGACTGTTTTCAAATAAAATTGGCTCATATAAAATTATTTCAGCCAATTTTTTGGCTAAGCATATAATTAGAAATATGAGTAACGCTTTTTCTGTAAACTAGTATTGTAAAAAATCTCAAATGGACAGCAAAATTGGGAGAATGGTAAAATGAATCCCCATTTTGCCTTCATCCAGTTTCGATAATTTTAAAACCAGGAGTAGTTTTGTTAGAGTTATCCCTTCTCCCTATTTATGTGCCAAAGTATTTTAAAACAAATCCAAATGTCTTGTTATTTTACCCATATATACTTGATCTCAGAAAGGATTTTTAATCATTGTTGAAGTGTAACTTGCATACCATAAGAAGCACTACTTTTAACTATATAATGAGTTTTGACAAATGTATACACACATCGCTTATCACCTCAATCAAGATACAGAACATTTCAACAGAGTTCCTATGTGCCCTTGCAAGTAATCACTCCAGAGAAAAATAGTCAAGAATTCTCACCAAAATATGGACAAGTAATATCCAGCGATACATGAAAAGGATGATATATTCTAGCCAAATAGAATTTGTTTCCAAAAACCCAAGGCTAGAGTGAACATAGAGTAGCTACCTATGAAGATATTTAACCTTTTATCTGTAGTTCTCTGCTTAGGAACAAAAGGAAAGGCAACTTCTTGCATGAATCAGCTTTCAGCTTAATATTTTTCTTTTGGCAGAGTGACCTGGGGTCTCATGTTTTTATTTTCCTTTCACTGCTTTCAGGGAGCAAAAGAGAAAAGCCTACATGACTGTCTTAATGCAGAAAAATACCCATTCAGGGTAAAAATTCTCAGCAAATGAGGAATAGAAAGAATTTCCCTTAATATAACAGGTTATGTGTGACAACCTGACTACAATCATCATATTTAATGGTGAAGTGTGTTCACACTAAGATCAAGAACAAGCATTAATGTTGATTCTCATTGCTCTTACTTAGCATTATCCTAGAATATCTAGCTAATCTGTTAAGCTATTAAAAAGGAATAAAAAGCATAAATGTTGAAATAGAAAAACTTTTTTTTTCGCATTTATTTATTTTATTGCATTTTAGGTTTGGGGGTACATGTAAAGAACATGGAAGATTGTTGCATAGGTATACACGTGGCAGTGTGATTTGCTGCCTTCCTCCCCATCACCTACATCTGGCATCTTTCCCCTTGCTATCTATGTACATGGAAGAATCTGTGGTTAAACAACTAGATACTAGTAACACAGTTTAGGAACTTCAAAAATCAGGTCAGTATTTTTAAAAAGCACTTGTATTTCTATAACCTAGCAGAAAACAGTTAAAAGTGAAATACATATTTACACTACCATCAAAAACAAAATGTTTAAACTTTGAGTAAATGCAGGAGAGTATCTTTGTGACTTTGGAATAGGTAAAGATAGCACAGATGGGACATGCAATGATGTAAACTATTTATATAAGTATATAGAAATAACAAAATGTTTTAAATCACCTTTCAACTGCCATCAGAAAAAGAAATTTCTGCTTTTCTTCTCCAATTATGGGCAAACCGAAAAGTATCAGAGTCGAGTATCAATTTAGATGTTTATTTTGCCAAGGTTGAGAACATGCCCCAGAGAGAGGTCAGTGGCTTTCTCCAAAAATGAGTTTGAGAGCTTCAGTGTTTAAAAGGGAAAAGTGGGCTGGAGGGGAAAAAGGGGGGGTTGTGGTAATCCACAGTGGCAAGACAGAAGGACGGGTAGGAGAATAGTCATGTATTCATCTCACACTCGGTAAATCAGCACTTTACATAACATAAGGTGCCCGTAGAAGAATAGCTACTGTTGAGATAGTAGAAACAAAAGGAAAGGCAGCTTCTTGCATGACTCAGCTTTCAGTTTAATATTTCCTTTTGACAGAGTGGACTGGGGTTCCTAGTTTTTATTTTCCTTTCACAACACCATAGTATTTGTTCACTTCTTCTGTCTCAAAGTTGCTGGCTAGTGGATGTATGCTGTTTTCCCCATGATCACCGCAGGATACCATCTTTGTTCTTCACATTTCCCTCTTATCGTCCCTATATTTCTGTGTTTTTACTTTTACTTTTTAAAAAAAAGTATAGTGAATACTCTAATGAAATAATTATACCCACCACTTTAATTTACAGTTCTTTGTATTTCTACCTGAAAATTCAGAGAGAATAGTAAAATGAACCCAATACACATTATTCAGTTCTAAAAATTATCAAGTGTGGCCAATAATGCTCAATTGACTTTTGAGGGTGAGAAGAGGTGTGTAAGCACACGCAAACATCATTTTCACTCATGAATGTTCTGAAAGTTTGTATACAAGGAAGGGCTTATTTTTTAAAACCCAAAATATTTTTATAATAACAAAACTAATGTTGATAATCTAATATCCAATTAGTGTTCAGATTTCACTGGCTGTTAAAACTCTTCACATATTCTTCGATGCAATCAGTATCCAAATTGCATTGGATCACTCATTGCCTTAGACTGACTATGTGTTTGACGACTTTGATTCCTGACAGCTCACATTCCCCATGCTATTAATTTGTAAAGGCTTTGGTGTTACACAGTACTGAATAATTGCCAAGGCCATCTGCCTATGGCCTTCTCAAGTCTGTCTGCCCCTGTGGTTATCCTGAGTTTAAACCCAGGGAGACTGAGGCTAGAAGAGGCAGACAGCTTTCACGTGTTCTTCTGTCCAATGCAAAAAAACACTTGGACTCTGAGTCCTAACCATAAACACAAGACCTCACCTGCAGGCGTTCCATATCCTTTTAACCCCTCAGTGATGTAAACAACAAACCTCACCCAGCTCCTGGGGCACAGGGTCTTCACTCCCAGGCAAGCTTGTCCTAGATTTGCAGGGAGTCTGCCTCCCTAGACCTTTTGGCCAGACCCCCACGTGGGGATCGTGCAGGTGCGTTCTCCCCAGCTCCGCAGTTGGTATTGGAATCAGATCTGGGTCACACCTGGGGAGGGCATCTACCCAGCCACCCTCTGACTTCTCTCTTTTCACAGATTGGCCATCTGTAAGCTTCCCTTCTCCATGAAGAGCAGGAAGACAGCCATGGAATCCCAGGGAGCCAAGACAGAGGTGAGACTTCCCAGAACTGTCCTCCTTGCTATCACAGGATGGGCCCATTTCCTTCACTGGCCCTAGCAGTCACATTGTTAGGACAAGATCAAGGTCAGCACTGCTCCTGGGCAGTGATCTGTCTTTCCTGACATCTTCCAGCAGGTGACTGGCCTGTGGGTATCATTCATCAGTCAGTGGTCTGTGCACAACACCCAGGGAGCATTTACAGCAAAAAACAGAGATGTCCACATTAACGTGTCAGTGATGATGCTGAGTTGGTGTCAATGAAGGGTAGGGCAGAGAGAGAGGTCACAAAGGCCTTCAGCGGGAGGGACTCACTGGGCAGCTGTGAGGGATGTGGCAAGTACAGGAGGCGGGGAAGAGGCAGAAGTGTGCTCAGTCTCAGGCTGCCACTGGGCAGACTGCTCAACTGCAAGAGAGACAGGGTTTAGCAGCCAACATCCTCACAGACTGGTGGTGGATGAATCCAAGTCCTAGGAGAAGCAGATGCCAAGATGCAGTGAGATGGGCTGGGCTTACAGAGGAAACACCCGCAAGAGAGAAAAGGACGCCTGGAGCCTCATCGGACTTCAGTGAGGAGGAAGGGGAGACAACTGCGTGGAGTCATCAGAGACCAAGTACAGCTTCCAGAGGTTTGGCCAGGACAGCAGTCTTCAGGCCATAGTGGGCCATCAGAGGAGCGCCTGGGTTGAAACGGGCTTGCCTCAGTGTCCTCACGATGTGTGGCCACTGACTGGAACAGCTGCAAGAAGCACGGCCTAGACACGACTGCAGGAGTGGGCTGTGGTCCCTTAGGCTCCCAACTCAGAAGTCTATCAGGTTCTGGCTTGGGGTGGCCACAGCTGATCACACCATGTTCTGGTGAAGGCGCAGAGTCACTCGGGGCACCTGAATAACCCTGGTTTGGCAGATAGCGTGTTGGATGGTTAGATGGGCTTTCGGCATTACCAAACTGGGAGATTGCACCTACAGCCATGGGTCAGCTACGTCTCTGAAGAGCAGTCACCGCCCTGTGCCGAGCCTGCGTTGTCAGTCGGCCACAGATGCCCAAGCTCACCAGGGTCCTCACGGTTTGACAGTGTAGCACTGCTACCTCCCACAGCTCTGCCGCTTCCTGCAGACCCCTCACAGCGTGGCCTAAACTGCTAAGATAGCTCCCACCTACTTCTCTCATTGGCCCCTATCATCTGACTGTTCCTGAAAGTTTCTGTGCTGGCTACCTCTGACCCTCCTGAGGACGGAGGCCTGGATGCCAGCCTCAGGAGCCCAACTTGGTCTTTAAGCTATCTGGGGTTTTCTTGGTTTTTCTTTTGCTTTTCTGGGGGGAGTTTGGGGGGATGGTGGTCAGAGTCTCACTGTTGCCCAAGCCGAGTGCCATGCCACAGTAATAGCTCACTGCCGCCTTGACCTCCCAGACTCAAACAGTCCTCACATCTCAGCCTCCCAACTAGCTGGGACTGCAGGCACCTGCCACCATGCTCGACTAATTTTTTATTTTGTGTGTATGTGGAGTTGGGGGTCTCCCAATGCTGCCCAGGTTGGTCTCAAACTCCTGGATGCAAGCAATCCTGCATCAGCCTCCCAAAGTGCTGGCATTACAAGCATGAGCTACTGTGCCTAGCCTGCCTGGATTTTGAGGATCTTTGCAGCAAATATGACATGACAGATCAGTGATGGGGGAAATAGAGATGAACAGTTAAGGGTCAAAGGAGAGGCTTTCTGACTCATGAGTCTAGTAGTCCTGATGAGCTTCACAAATGGAATATTTATTTATTTATTTATTTTTGAGACAGAGTCTCGCTCTGTCGCCCAGGCTGCAGTACAGTGGCACAATCTCAGCTCCTGTAACCTCCACCTCCCGGGTTCAAGCAATTTTCCTACTTCAGCCTCCTAAGTAGCTGAGATTACAGGCAGGTACCACCACACCCAGCTAATTTTTGTATTTTTAGTAGAGACAGGGTTTCACTATGTTGGCCAGGCTGGTCTTGAACTCCTGACCTCAAATGATCTGCCCACCTCTGCCTCCCAAAGTGCTGGGATTACAGGCGCAAGCTACTGCAATTGTCCATGAATGGAATTTAAATTCATCAAGCACCTACAGAGATGCCAGACTGGTCACATGTATAGTTGCAGAACAGATGTACTGTGAGAAGGGCTCTTTCAAAAGTGCTCCATCCACTAATTCACATGTGCTCAGACTGCCCTATACGGCATTGGATTTTTGGTAGAAATCATCTAGGCTGGATCTGAATTCTGTGATCCTGCAGTGGAGACTTACATGTTCCAGGGCAGGTCCCAAATGATCGATTTTCATTTTGTCAGAAGATCCATGAGAGCTGTATCTTCCTCATTTATAAATTCATGTAGTTCTAACTCAGAAGATGGCCCAGGGTACCATAAAACTTTAGTAGTGTGCTATTTACTGTTATATGTTTGTAGGAAACATTGTCATTTAATTTTTGAGTTTTCCTCTTCTCCCTGCCTAGGTTTAAAGCTCCACGCAGGTTTGAACTCTCTGTGCTTCTAGGAAGCCGCATGAAAAGTACCTAGCACCATAAATACTGGGGCCAGGCAGAGATGGAGGTCTTGGAACTCCAGGCACAGGTGGCAGATCCTTGAATCCTCCAGTTGCCTGAGTGCACTGCCATCCCTGGTGAGCAGGCCTGGGTTTTATGTTACAGTCTGTCATGGCATTTGGGGATGTGACTGTGGATTTCACCCAGAAGGAATGGAGGCTGCTGAGCCCTGCCCAGAGGGCCCTGTACAGGGAGGTGACACTGGAGAACTACAGCCACCTGATCTCACTAGGTAAGTGTGGCTTCCCCTAGGTTTAACATTTGGCCTGTGGTGCCTCTGATGTTGTCACAGGGTTAGTTTCAGAGACAAGGATGTTTTCTCTATTCTCCTGGGGAGGGTCTGGCTTTGGTAGAGCTTCATGCTGGCTGTCACTGGGTACCTGCAGGCTTCTCTCCCCGTGCTGGGGCTCTCCTGGGGGCTTGTATCTAAGCATGGTAGACAGGATCCTCCTGAGCTTTCCCCCTCTGACACTCACTCCCTTCCTTCCCTGGGTAGCTCCAGCAAATGGCCCTTGGAGCCTACAACCAGGAATCACCTCATGATTTTTTTCCCTGTGAGCAGGAATTCTCCATTCTAAACCAGAACTCATCAAGCGGCTAGAGCAAGGGGAAGCGCCCTGGGGAGAAGAGAGAAGACGCCAGCCGGGCCCCCATGCAGGTGAGGGGAAGGACAGGGTAGACAGAGCACAGACACAGCCTTTCGGGAGGGAGGAGGCTCCTCTGAGGCCAGGATACCTGGAAGCTGTTCTGGCCTCCTTGGCTGCTCTTCAGACCACCTGGCCCTGCCTTCCTTCCAGTCCTTGCTGAGTGAGAGGTTCTCCTGGGGTCCCTGGACTCCTCTCAGGAAGCCTCCTGCCCCCCATTTGCTAGGCTTCTTTCTCCCACTCAGTCTCCCCATTTGTGACTTTCCTTGTGACCTCCCGACTGCAAGCCTAAGTCTATTGCCCCTTCCTAATACTGTCCGGATATTCTAAAAACCTCTGTCCATTATTCTCCTTCTTCAATTCCCATAGCTTTTTTTCTTCTGGTTTAATGTTTTAAGCAGTACTACTCTTGCCAGAGGTCACTTCATCTTCCTCCTTCCCCCATTTCCTCCAGTCATACTGCCTGAGTGAGGCTGTGGTCTGGAATTGTGCACCCTCTTAAGTCCTGGTAGTCACTGCTGTGGTTCATCAGGACTCGATGATGATGATGATGATGATGATGATTCTTACCTCTAGGGTGGACTTGTTCTCTCTCGGAGCAGTTTTAGTTCACAGTCAGGCCTTGGGTTCCTCTCTTCTCTTTTCATGCTATTTTGCAGGCTTCCCTCACTCCTCACAGTGGGACCATAGAAGACTGCTGAAAAGTGGTGTTAAATTTTCTGCTTGTTATAAGCAGAAATTTGTAGTTTTCTCTATCTTGCTGTGTGTCAGTTTCCGGGGTCATCTGTTTCTATTGATCTTTATATCCTATTTGGAAAATGTGTAGACAGATTTTGATTACTCAGCTGCAGTTCTCCTTGAGTAATTGGAAGTTTCTTTTATGTCTCGTTTAAGAAATCCTTCCTAGCTTGAACTTGCAAGGCAGAGATTGCAGTGAGCCAAGATCGTGCCACTGCACTCCAGCCTGGCAACAGAGTGAGACTCCATCTCCAAAAAAAAAGAAATCCTTCCTAGGCCAAGGTTATAAAGATACAAGGATTTAAAGATATAAAGTTGTGGTTTTTTGTTTGTTTTGTTTTGTTTTTATTTTTGTTTTGGAGACAGAGTCTCGCTCTCTTGCCAGGCTGGAGTACAGTGGTACTATCTCAGCTCACTGCAACCTCTGCCTCCTGGGTTCAAGTGATTCTTCTGCCTCGGCCCCCCAAGTAGCTGGGACCTCAGGCGTGTGCCACCACACCCAGCTAATTTTTGTATTTTTAGTAGAGACAGAGTTTCACCATGTTGGCAAGGATGGTCTCGATCTCTTGACCTCATGATCCACCCATCTCAGCCTCCCAAAGTGCTGAGATTACAGGCATGAGCCACCGCGCCCAACCGTTGTTTTTTTTGTTTTGAGACAGAATTTCACTCCCGTCGCCTAAGCTGGAGTGCAGTGGTGCAGTCTTGGCTCCCCACAACCTCCGCCTCCCAGGTTCAAGTGATTCTCCTGTCTCAGCCTCCTGAGTAGCTGGGATTACATGTGCCTACCACCATGCCTGGCTAATTTTTTTTTTTTTCGTATTTTTAGTAGAGACGGTGTTTCACCATGTTGGCCAGGCTGGTTTTGAACTCCTGACCTCAGGTGATTCGCCCTCATTGGCTTCCCAAAGTGCTGGGATTACAGATGTGAGCCACCATGCCTGGCCAAAATAAAGATTTGTGGTGTTGTTTAACTCTTCTGTGTCTTTATAGATTTTTTTTTTTAAGGAGGGCAGTTTGACCTATCTGTCCAATACTTGAAGAGATGATTTTTACATCTTCTGTATTCATGGTGGATTGTTCCATATATATTACCTTTTGTAGCACTTACTTTCTATATTTTAGCCTACTGTTAAAATACATGCAAGGTTAGAATTTTTATAATTTTATCAGTTCACAGGGAAACTCTCACCCTCATCTCCAATTCCTGGATTATTTTGAAGCAAATCCTGGTCATCATATTTCATCTGTAAAACCTAATAATAGTTACTATATTATAATCTATTTGATTTAATATTAATATTAGTTCCTAAGATTTTTTTTAGTAACTGTAACCCTCATTTAACTTTCCTTATTTCATAACATGCATATTTTAAGTTTACATCCTGGCCGGGCGCGGTGGCTCCAGCCTGTAATCCCAGCACTTTGGGAGGCCGAGGCGGGTGGATCACGAGGTCAAGAGATCAAGACCATCCTGGTCAACATGGTGAAACCCCATCTGTACTAAAACTACAAAAAATTAGCTGGGCACGGTGGCGTGTGCCTGTAGTCCCAGCTACTCAGGAGGCTGAGGCAGGAGAATTGCCTGAACCCAGGAGGCGGATGTTGCGGTGAGCCGAGATCACGCCATTGCACTCCAGCCTGGGTAACAAGAGCGAAACTCCGTCTCAAAAAAAAAAAAAAAAAAAGTTTACATCCTATAATACTTTCTTCCCTCCAGCATTTTTTTTGTGAAGCAAATGTTGAACAATTATATTTTTGTGCATACTAAGAAGTTGAAAGTCTTATGGAATGAATACCTGTCGACCTACCACCTACAGTCAACATGTAACTTTGTACTCCTTATTCTTTATTGCTTATTTACCCAGCTGTGTATTGCTCTCTCCATCCTTGAGTCCATCTTCCTTTTGATGCTCTTTAATATTGCAGACATCATTACCCTTTACTCATAAACATTCAGCATGCTTCTCAATAAGTAGCATTATGTTTCTTTGTGGTTCTTTTTAGGATTTATATATTGTAAGATGCATAAATCTGAAGTGTAACATTTGATGAGCTTTCACGGATGCATAACTTAATGTAATCTGGACCCCTATGACAACACAGAACAATTACTCTCACCCTAGAAGTGTTTTGTGCCTTTTTCCAGTCATTTCCTGCTCCTAGTCCACCAGAGAAAATTACAGTTCTGATTTTGTTCAATATGCCTTAATTTCACCTGTCTTAGAACTTCATGTAAGTGGAATTACACAGTATACTCTCTGTCAGAAGATTAGCAGGTTGATTTTTTATATAGTTGTTGTTGACTTTGTCCCATTGTCTGCAAAAAAAGCAGGTTCATATAGACTGTGGAGTTCTTTCCCATTCCTTGCTTCCCACCACCCCATAAAAAATATGGGCGCATCCACTGAGAAATTTGGAGCTGGCCTCACTGAGTTTTCACATGCATGAAGTCTCTGCTTTTGGATTTATGATTGGTGCCACTCCCTCAGTTTGCATAGGTTGTAAGACACTCCTTTCTTAATCATCTCAAGTATCATAGAAATGACAAAATACCATGGACTGGGAGGTTCAAACAGCAGACATTTATTTCTTATGGTTCTAGAGTCTGGGAATTCCAAGATGAAGGTGCTGGCACCTTTGCTTCATTGTGAGGGTCCTCATCCTGGCCCACAGGCTGCCACCTTCTTGCTGTGTCCTCACATGGGCTCACCCCATGATCTCAACTAAACATGTTTATCTCCCAACAACTCTCCCTCCAAATGCCATCACATTGGAGGTTAAGGCATCAACATATGAATTTGGGGGATGCTAACATACAGTCCATATCAACTGCCTTCTCTCACCCCCATATCAATTGCCTGCTGATTTGTCTGTCAGTGAATTAAAATAAGAGGCTTCTTGTCTACCACTGACTTCTGAAAGTGGGAATGTTTAATATAATGGGAATATATGTTAGGATTTTATTTAACTCGTAAGTGAGGGTACTGGCAGAATGACAAAGCTGGTTCAGTGCAGGTATGAGAAGCTGGGATGTATGTGGGTAGGCCCGAAATAACATTACTGTAAGTTACCCTGTAACTTTACAGAATCAGCAAACTTAACTCTCATTATCTGAGTGACCAGAAAGATTAGAAATTATATAAATGATGTAGGAAAGCTCATATAATCATATATCTGATAGGTTTTGGAATATTTTTCCTGAATAATAAGCACATTGACAGTCATATGTACCAGCAGTATCTTCTATCAGTTTGCTATTTCTCTTTTCACTTTAATTTTTCCTTTCTTAATGTGAATATTCATTTTTATGTATTAAAAAAGAGAATTATTTTTCTCCATTTATATATAAATATTTCCCCTTTATAGATGGCTGCTATTAATGTTTATATTAGTTTTGGGGGGATTCTTGTTGATACATAATAATTGTACATTATTTATGGGTAGATGGGATATTTTCATACATGCATACCGTATGTAATGATCGAATCAGGATATCCATAACCTCAAATATTTATCATTTCTCTACATTGTCAATTTTTTTCTATTTTGAGATATAAATTACCGTTAACTATAGTCATCCTACTGTGCTATCAAATACTTATTTCTTCTAACTGTATTTTTTGTACCCACAATCAACCGCTCTTTGTTCTCCCTTCCCTCTCTTTTTCCTAGCCTCTGTTCCCACGTATGAGTGACAACATGCAATATTTGTCTTACTGTGCATGGGTTATTTCACCTAACATAGTGAACTCCAGTTCTAATGATATCGCTGTAAATGAAAGAATTTTATTTTACTTTATAGTTGACTAGCATTCTATTATGTATATGTACTACATTTTCTTTATCCATTCAACCATTGGTGGACATTTAGGTTAATTCCATTATCTAGGCTATTATGAATACTAACGTTAACATGGTGGTGCAGGTATCCTTTTGCCATACTGATTTCCTTTCCCTTGGATAATTATGAAGTAGTGGGATTACTGGATTGCATCATAGTTCTATTTGTAAGTTTGGTGGGTTTTTTTTTTCATTTTTGTTCCTTTTGCATTTGTGTTTTTTTATTATTATTATACTTTAAGTTCTGGGGTACATGTGAAAATGGGAGGAAATTTTGCAATCTACTCATCTGACAAAGGGCTAATATCCAGAATCTACTAAGAACTTAAATTTACAAGAAAAAAGCAACCCCATCAAAAACTGACCAAAGGATATAAACAGACAACACGTCTCAAAAGAAGACATTTATGCAGTCAACAAACATGAAAAAAAGTTCATCATCACTGGTCATTAGAGAAATGCAAATCAAAAGCACAATGAGATACTATCTTGCACCTGTTAGAATGGCGATCATTAAAAAGTTAGGAGACAGCAGATGCTGAAGATGATGTGGAAAAATAGGAATGTTTTTACACTGTTGGTGGGAGTATGAATTAGTTCAACCATTGTGGAAGACAGTGTGGTGATTCCTCGAAGATCTAGAAATAGAAATACCATTTGACCCAGCAATCCCATTATTAGGTATATACCCAAAGGATTATAAATCATTCTGTTATAAAGACATATGCACACCTATGTTTATTGCAGCACTGTTCTCAGTAGCAAAGACTTGGAACCAATCCAAATGCCCATCAATCATAGAGTGCATAAAGAAAATGTGGCACATATACACCATGGAATACTATGCAGCCATAAAAAAGGATGAGTTCCTGTCCTTTGCAGGGACATGGATAAAGCTAGAAACCATCATTCTCAGCAAACTAACACAAGAACAGAAAACCAAACCCCACACGTTCTCACCCGTATATGGGAATTGAACAATAAGAATACATGGACACAGGGAGGGGAACTATTTGTAGTTTTTTAAGGAACCTCCATACCATTTTCCCTAATGGCTAAACTAATTATATATCAATAGTGTATAATTATTGCCTTTTTTCTGCATCGTTGCCATTATTTGTTATTTTTTGTCTTTTTTATAATAGCCATCCTAATTGGGGTAAGAGGATCTCTCAATGTGATTTGCATTTCCCTGATGATTGGTGGCGATGAGCATTTTTTCATATACCTGTTGCCCATTTGTATGTCTTCTTTTGTGAAATGTCTATTCAGATCCTTTTCCCACTTTTTAGTTGGATTATTTTGTTGTTGTTGTGTTTGACTTCTTATATATTCTGTATACTAGTCCCTTGTAAGATGAATAGTTTGCAGATATTTCCTCCAATTCTACATGATGTATCTTCACTGTTGATACTTTCCTTTGCTGTGCAGAAGCTTTTTAGTTTAATGTAGTCTGGTGTGTATTTTTGCCTTTGTTGCCTGTGATTTTGAAGTCTTAGCCATAAAACATGGCTAGTCTAGGCCAGTGTCCTAAAGCAGTTCTCCTGTGTTTCTTCAAATTGTTTTATAATTTTGGAACTGATGTTTAAGTATTTAATCTACTTTTAGTTTATTTTTGTATATTATGAGAGACAAGCATCTAATTTCATTCTTATTCATTTTGGAATTCACTTTTTCTAACACCATTTAAAGATACTGTCCTTTCCCTAAGGTGTGTTTTTGGTGCCTTTGTCAAAAATCAGTTGGCTTTAAATACATGGATTTATTTCTAGGTTATCTGTTCTCTTCTATTGGTGTATGTGTATTTCCTTCTTCTTTTTGTTTTTATGGACAGGGTCTTGCTCTGTCCACCTGGGCAGGAGTGCAGTGGTGCCATCATAGTTTACTGCAGCCTCTAACTCCTTGGCTCAAGTGATCCTCCTGTCTCAAATTCCAAGTAGCTGGGACTATAGGCATGTGCCACATGCCCAGGTAATTTGTTTAAATCTTTTGTAATGATGGGGTCTTGCTGTGTGGCCCAAGCTTGACTCAAACTCCTAGCCTCAAGCAATCCACCTTCTTCAGTCTCTCAGAGCACTGGGATTACAGGTGTGAGCCACTGTGCCTGGCCAGTGTCTGTTTTTAAATCAATACTGTAACCGGGGGACAGGAGCAGGTTGCAGGGGTGTCCCAAAGATGCTCATTGTTCCGCGATTGGATGTGTTTTTTTCCAGGTCCTTGGGCTCTCACTTACCCAAGAATGGGGAGGAGACCCTGGCGGTGCAGTGATGTTGTTCAAGTAAATATCAGACCCAAAGAGTTTGGCAGAAAGTGATTTATTAAGCAGAGAGAGAGAGAAAGACAAATAGAGAAAGAAAGAGATCCCACACTGTTGTGTGAGGGGATCCAGAGATGGAGTCTGCACAAGTGCAGTGGCTCATGCCTAAAATCTCAGCACGTTAGGAGGGCAAGGTGATCAGATTGCCTGAGCTCAAGAATTCGAGACCAGCCTGGACAACATCATGAAAACCCATCTCTACAAAAAACACAAAACTCAGCCAGGCAATGGCAACTGTGGCTTAACTACAGGCAGGCACCTGTAGTACAGCTATTCAGGAAGCTGAGGTGGGAGGATCATTTAAGCCTGGGAGGTCAAGGCTGCAGTGAGCCATGATCACGCCACTGCACTCCAGCCTGAGCAACAGAGTAAGACCCTGTCTCAAAAAAATAAAAATTTTTATTCTAGTCAGATTTTGAATTGTATCAAATCTTTTTCTGTATCTGTTGAGATGATCGTATATCTTTTGCTCCTTCACTGTGTTGATATGATGTATCACAAGTATTGATCTGTGTATGTTGAATCATCATTGCATACCCAGGATAAATCTCACTTGATTGTGGTGTATTGTCTTTTCTGTATTGTTGGATTTGGTTTGCTAGTATTTTGTTGAGGATTTTTCCATTAATGGTCATCAGGGATATTGGCTAGTAGTTCTCTGTTTTTGTCCTTGTCTGGTTTTGGTATCAGGATAATGCTAGCCTTGTAGAAAGAGTTAGAAAGAATTCCACCCCCTCTCAATTTTTTGGAAGTTTGAGAAGAACTGGTGTTTGTTGTTCTTAAGAGTTTGCTAGGAGCAAGCAGTAAAGCAATTTGGTCCTAGGCTTTTCTTTGATTGAAGACTTTTCATTACTGATTCTGTCTCATTATTGGTATCTTCTCCAGGAATATATGCAGAATGTGTCCTGCCACCCAAGAATCTTGGACTTGCACATCAGAGGCAACACCAACTACAATTTTCTGATCAAAGCTGCCAGAGCGACACAGCTGAAGGTCAAAAGAAAGAAAAAGGCTCTAAGCCCATGGTATTTTCCAGCCCACCCCTAAAACATACAGTAAGCTCAAGGAGGAGGAACAGTGTAATGGAAATAGAGTCTAGTCAAGGCCAGAGGGAAAATCCTACAGAAATAGACAAAGTATTGAAAGGAATAGAAAATTCAAGATGGGGAGCATTCAAATGTGCAGAGGCTGGGCAAGACTTCAGCCAGAAGATAATAGTAATCATACACAAAAAAGCACATTCCAGGCAGAAGCTTTTTACATGCAGGGAGTGTCACCATGGCTTTAGAGATGAGTCAGCATTTCTCTTGCACCAGAAGACACACACGGGAGAGAAGTCCTATTTGTGCAGTGAGTGTGGACGAGGCTTCAGCCTCAAGGCAAATCTCCTCAGACACCAGAGGACACACTCAGGAGAGAAGCCTTTTCTGTGCAAGGTGTGTGGACGAGGCTATACTAGTAAGTCATACCTCACTGTGCATGAGAGAACACACACAGGAGAGAAGCCTTATGGATGCCAGGAGTGTGGGCGACGGTTTAATGATAAGTCCTCATACAACAAGCACTTGAAGGCACATTCAGGGGAGAAGCCTTTTGTGTGCAAGGAGTGTGGGCGAGGCTATACCAACAAGTCATACTTCGTTGTGCACAAGAGGATACACTCAGGAGAGAAGCCTTACAGATGCCAGGAGTGTGGCCGAGGCTTTAGCAATAAGTCACACCTCATCACACACCAGAGGACACACTCAGGGGAGAAGCCCTTCGCGTGCAGGCAGTGTGAGCAAAGTTTTAGTGTGAAAGGAAGTCTCCTCAGACACCAGAGAACACACTCAGGGGAGAAGCCTTTTGTGTGCAAGGATTGTGGGCGAAGCTTTAGCCAAAAGTCAACTCTCGTCTACCACCAGAGAACACATTCAGGGGAGAAACCTTTTGTTTGTAGAGAATGTGGGCAAGGATTTATTCAGAAGTCAACTCTTGTGAAACATCAGATTACACACTCAGAGGAGAAACCTTTTGTGTGCAAGGACTGTGGGCGAGGCTTTATCCAAAAGTCAACCTTCACTTTACACCAGAGGACACACTCAGAGGAGAAGCCTTATGGATGTCGGGAGTGTGGGCGAAGGTTTCGAGATAAGTCCTCCTATAACAAGCACCTGAGGGCACACTTGGGTGAGAAACGTTTCTTCTGCAGGGATTGTGGGCGAGGCTTTACTTTGAAGCCAAATCTCACCATACATCAGAGGACACACTCAGGAGAGAAGCCCTTCATGTGCAAGCAGTGTGAGAAAAGCTTTAGTTTGAAGGCAAATCTTCTTAGACATCAGTGGACACACTCCGGGGAAAGGCCATTTAATTGTAAGGATTGCGGGCGAGGCTTCATCCTAAAATCAACTCTTCTCTTCCACCAGAAGACGCACTCGGGGGAGAAGCCATTCATCTGCAGTGAATGTGGGCAAGGATTTATCTGGAAGTCAAACCTTGTGAAACACCAGCTTGCACATTCTGGCAAACAGCCTTTTGTATGCAAGGAGTGTGGGCGAGGCTTCAACTGGAAGGGAAACCTCCTCACACACCAGAGGACTCACTCAGGGGAGAAGCCCTTCATGTGTAATGTGTGTGGGCAAGGCTTCAGCTGGAAGAGGAGTCTCACCAGACATCATTGGCGGATACACTCTAAGGAGAAGCCTTTTGTGTGCAAGGAGTGTAAGCGAGGCTATACCAGTAAGTCAGACCTCACTGTGCATGAGAGGATACACACAGGAGAGAGGCCTTATGAATGCCAAGAGTGTGGACGGAAGTTTAGCAATAAGTCATACTACAGTAAGCACTTGAAGAGACACTTACGTGAGAAGCGTTTTTGTACAGGGAGTGTGGGTGAGGCTTCATCTTGAAGGCTTCATATCTCACCAGCCAGTGAGGCCACATTCAGGAGAGTAACATTACTTTGTTACATGATTTAGTCATGGCTGCATAACTTGTTCCTGAAGATAAAACAAAGGCAGGCATAATCTAGAAGGCTACAGATAACCTGAACTCAACCCACATGTCCCCAAGAGATTCGGAGAAAAGAGGTCCATGTTTGGGGAACAGAGATGCCAGCTGAGGAGAGGGCATTACCTGCGCTACTGAGGAAGTGTGGTCTCTTTCCTACTGAGCACATATTATTGTATTTGTGCCAGGCTTTCCAAGGACTGCTCTTAGCCAGTGACTGCAGAGCAGGGATACGAAGGGAGGCCTATTACTGACACCCTCCCCAACCTCCTTAGACTGCAAGCAGTCTAAGCCTCCACCAAACCTCCTCTTGTACTTTCCTTCCCTCTGGCTGTTCTCCCATACTTCCTTGACACTATGGTTTGAATGTTTTTGTCCCCTCCTTAATTTATGGTGAAACTCTACATAAACTGTTTACTATTGAAACAGTGTTACAGTATTAGGAGGTGGGGCCTTTGGGAAGTGATTAAGTCAAGTCATGAAGAGAGCTTTTGTGAATGGGATCAGGTGCTCTTATGAAAAGCCTTGGTAGAGGGAATTTGTCCCTGTGGCCCTTCTATTTTCTGCTCTGTGAGGACACAATGCGCCTCCCCTCCAGAAGATGCAGCGTGAAGGCATCATCTTGGAAACAAACATAATCCCTCAACAGACAACTGAACCTACCGATATGATGTTGAACTTCCCAGCCTCCCGAACTCTGGGAAAATAAAGTTCTCTTTATACATTTCCTAGTAAGTGGTATTTTGTTTTAGCAGCTCACATAGACTAAGTAACTTATGATGTCTCCTCATCATTCTCTCACATACAATCTCTACATGGAGTCTCATGTTGGTCTTTGCAGAGAACTCCCTTCAACACAACTGACACCAAGAACAGTCTGACAAAACAGGTGGTAAAATAGGGATCTGGGGACCACTCACCTGCCTGGCAGGAATAGAGCAGGTTGGCTGGTGGGGCACAGGTAGGTGGTTAGCTGCAAAAATTTCACAGGTGATTTCCTGAGAAAATGCCTCGATAGGGAATGCTGTGGAAGGTGTGATGATGCAGGCCTTTGAAAATGTAGGGGAAATGCCTACAAAGAGCAGAATAGACTGATTATTGCTGATCTGCACTACTACCTGCAGAAGGACCCTGAGAAACTGAAGACTTCATTCAGCCATTAGCATACAGTTAATGGCTAAGTAAACCAGGACTCCTCGGTGAGTGCTTACAAGGCCTTTATCTTCTGGGATAGAAGGCAGAATCATTGCCCAAATATGTGGGCTGAAGGCCTTGAAATGAGAGTTGCAGAGCTCTACAAGGATGTTGGAATGCTCAGCCAATGCATGTCTATTTTCTAGATGTCAGACCTTTTGTGAGGAAAATTTGGGATCCTGAAAAATGACAGGAGCATCTTCATGGATGCCCAAGGATTGCCTCTGCCATGCTCGCAGCCACAGATCATCTGGGTGTGCAGAGGTGGCCCATCCTTCCTTATTAATAGCATTTCCACCATTCACTACCACAGAACCTTCACAGTTAAGGCCAGCTTAATGAGCATGTGCCCTAAGTAGCTATACACAACCCTTTGTCCAGAGCAGGGGGGATAACACATGATATGCCTATCATTTTGTAAATGGTATTTTTGATGCTTGCCCTTCAACTTCCATAACTTCCCTCATACTCATTCTGAGTTTCACTGCACATTGTGGGTTCACTGGAATTCTGTGCTCCTCTTCCATAGTAAACATATTTATGTGTGAGTAATTACGGACTTTGACAGCCCCAAGAGATACCACTGTTCATTCGGACCTAAATTAATTTGAACTCAGAAAGAAGACAACATCCTAAGCATAAACAGCCAAGGAGCCCTATCAATGCATTTCCTGCTCAAGTTCCTCATATTAGCCAACCACTTGTGTTGAAAATGATCACACAGAAGGGATTGGAAACATAAGGCAACTTATAACTACTTTTTCTCTGTTTCTTACTTAACCTGAAGTTAAAGTGCACTGGTAGAATGTGCATATGGAGAAGTGAGGTAAAACAGTTGAATTAGAGACCAGACACAGTGGTTTATGCCTATAATCACAACACTTTTGGATGTCAAGGTGGATGGATCACTTGAACACATGAGTTCAAGACCAGCCTGGCCGACGTGGCAAAATCCTGTGTCTACAACAAATTAGCTAGGTGTGGTGGGACATGCCTGTAGTCTGAGCTACTTGGGAGGCTGAGAAGGGAGGATCATCTGGAGCCTGGGAAGCTGAGGCTGCAGTGAGCTGTGATCATGCCACTGCACTCAAGCCTGGGCAACAGAGTGAGACCTTGTATAAAAACAAAAAAGGTTGAATTAGTTTCTGCAACATTTCTAAAGTTCTAAAAAAAATCCTAATAGGAGCAACAGAGTTGAAATTACATCATTTCACTAGTTGTGCTGATTTAAATGGGCAATGCACAATATAATGATGGACAAGAGAGGTGCGTGCGTGTGTGTGTGTGTGTGTGTGTGTGTGTGTGTATACATACATATAGAGAGAGAGAGAGGGAGGGAGAGAGGGAGGGAGAGATGGAGTCTCACTCTGTCACTCAGGCTGGACTGCAGTGGTGCAATCTCAGCTCACTGCAACCTTTGCCTCCCGGGTTCAAGTAATTCTCCTGCCTCAGCCGCCCAAGTAGCTGGGACTACAGGTGTGCACTACCACTCCCAGCTATGTTTTGTATTTTTAGTATAGATTAGGTTTCACCATATTGGCCAGACCAGTCTCGAAACTCCTGACCACCTGATCTACCTGCCTCAACCTCCCAAAGTGCTGGGATTACAAGTGTGAGCTACAGCACCCAGCCTTATATATATTATTTAAAACACCTAAGCAAGAGGAAAGGACCACAGAAGAAAAGAAACTTTATTTTATGGCATGTTTTCCTCTACCTTTTGAACAAAGACCCCCATATTTTCGTTTTGTACTATACCTGCAAATTATGTAGCTGACCCTGTTCACAAGGGAATAGGTGCTGCTCACCTAGGAGCTGGCCCAACCTCCTCTCCCAGCTACCAGGCCAGTAATTATGGTTATACCTAAGTATAACCCCATGCGCAAGAGTTGGTCTAGATAAAGAAGGAAATACCTAAAGAATTGCCAAGAACTACCTAGCATGTATCAGCAGAAAGTTGAGTCTCTAATATGGCATTATTCCTCAAGAAAATAAACTCCTTGCTTGGGGACAAATTGACTACATCAGCTCCTTCCAGCCTCTAAAAAACAGTGGTTCAACCTCACAGGGATAAATACCTATTCCAAACATGGATTTGCCTTCCTAGTCCTATAAGGCTCAGTCAGCACTATTATTCATGCGTGATCCAAGGACATGAAATACCAGGTAATATAACATCCAACCCAGGAGATTCACTTCATAGCAAAAATGCTACCAGAGTGTAAGAGTAGATAACAACTGTAAATATATATATATATACACCCCTAACAACAGAGCACTGAGAGACATAAAGCAAATAGTATTCACTATAAAAAGAAAGATTCCAATGCAATAATCATTGAGGACTTCGACATTCCACTGTCAGCATTGGACAGATCATCCAAATAGAAAATCAACAAACATTAGATTTAAACTGCACTTTATACCAAATAGACCTAACAGACATTTTCAGAATCTTTATTCCAACAGCTGTAAAACACACATTCTTCTCATTAGCACATGCAGCATTCTCCAAAGCAGACCAAATATTAGGCCATGAAACAAGTCTCAACATTATTTTTTTAGACATGGTCTTGCTCTATCATCCAGGCAGGAGTGCAGTGCTGTAATCATAGCTCACTGCAGCCTTAAATTACACTCAAATGATCCCCTCTTCAGCTTCCCAAGTAGGTAGGACTATAGGTGCACACCACAATGCCTAGCTAATTTTCACTATGTGAGACAATGTCTCACTATGTTGCCCAGTCTGGTCTCAAAACTCCTGGCCTCAAGCGATCCTCCCACTTGAGAATCCTCAGCTTCTGAAAGCACTATGATTATAGGAGTGAGCCACCAAGCCTGGCCTCAACAAATTTTAAAAAATTGAAATCACATCTAGTATCTTCTCAAACAACAATGGAATAAAACTAGAAATCAATAACGAGGAACTTTAGAAACTGTACAGTATGTGGAAATTAAACAACATATTCCTGAATGATGGTCAATGAAGAAATTAAGAAACTAAAAACATTTCTTCAAGTAAAAAATATTGGAAATTCACATCTTAAAACCTATGGGATACAACAAAAGCATTGCCATAAGGGAGGTTTATAACAATAAATACCTAGATTAAAAAGCAGAAAGACTTCAAATAAGCTAATGAGACACCTCAAGGAAAGAAAAATCAAACCCCTAATTAGTAAAACGAAGACATAATAAAAATCAGAGCAGGATAAAACAAAATAGAGACAAAATCTGCAAGAAAACAATGACAGGAAAAGCTTTTTTAAAAAAAAAGATAAAGAAAATCAGTAAACCACTAGCTAGACTAGCCAAGAATAAAAAGGAGAAGACTCAAATAAATAGAAATGAAAAAGAAAACATTACAACTGATTCCACAAAAATGCAAAGGATCACTAGAGATTATTATGAACAACTACACACTAACAAAGTGGAAAACCTAGAGGAAATTAATAAATTCCTATATGAATTTTACATAATAAGACTGAATCATGAAATATAGGACATGCCAGATACAGTGGCTTCACTAGATGGTATGTTCTCTTGGCAGCTACCAGGGCCCTCACCATCCCCACTGGAGTTCTGGAGCCAGGCTTCGCTTCTTCAAGCACCACTAGATGCTCTGAGACTTTCTATATGTATATTATTGCACTATAGGTTCTGGGACACATGTGTAGATCATGCAGGATTGTTGCTTAGGTACATACATGGCAATGCGGTTTGCTGCCAGTATCCCCTTGTCATCTATATCTGGCATTTCTCCCCACGTTATCCCTCCCCAAACTCCTTATCCTCTGCTGTCCCTCCCCTATTCCCCCCACAACAGACCCCAGTGTGTGATGCTTCCCTCCCTGTATCTATGTGTTTTCATTGTTCAACACCCACCTATGAATGAGAACATGCGGTGTTTGATTTTCCGTTCTTCTGTCGCTGCTGAGAATGATGGTTTCCAGATTCATCCATGTCCCTACAAAGGGCACAAACTAATCTTTTTTTATGACTGCATAGTATTCCATGGTGTACATGTGCCATATTTTCCTTGTTCAGTCTATCATCGATGGGCATTTGGGTTGGTTCCAGGTCTTTGTTATTGTAAACAGTGCTGCAATGAACATTCGTGTGCATGTGTCTTTATAATGGAACAATTTAAAATCCTTTGGGATTTTAAAATCCCAGTAATGGGATTGCTGGGTCAAATGGACTTTCTATTTCTAGGTCCTTGAGGAATCACCACACTGTCTTCCACAATGGTTGAACTAATTTACACTCCCACTAACAGTGTGAAAGTGTTCCTATTTCTCCACATCCTCTCCAGCATCTGTTGTCTCCAGAATTTTTAATGATTGCCATTCTAACTGGCGTGAAATGGTATCTCAATATGGTTTTGATTTGCATTTCTCTAATGACCAGTGATGATGAGTATTTTTTATATGTTTGTTGGCCTCATATATGTCTTCTTTTGAAATGTGTCTGTTCATATCCTTCGCCCACTTTTGAACGGGTTTGTTTTTTTCTTGTAAATCTGTTTTAGTTCTTTGCAGATTCTGGATATTAGCCCTTTGTCAAATGGGTAGATTGCAAAAATTTTTTCCATTCTGTTCGTTGCTGGTTCACTCTACTGATTGTTTCTTTTGCTGTACAGAAGCTCTGGAGTTTCATTAGGTCCCATTTGTCTATTTTGGCTTTTGTTGCCCATGCTTTTGGTGTTTTAGGCATGAAGTCCTTGCCTATGCCTATGTCCTGAATGATTTTGCCTAGGTTTTCTTCTAGGGTTTTTATGGTGTTAGGTCTTATGTTTAAGTCTTTAATCCATCTGGAGTTAATTTTAGTGTAAGGTATCAGGAAGGGGTCCAGTTTCTGCTTCTGCACACTGCTAGCCAATTTCCCCAACACCATTTATTAAACAGGGAACCCTTTCCCCACTGCTTGTTTTTCTCTGGTTTGTCAAAGATCAGATGGTTGTAGATGTGTGGCATTGCCTCCAAGGCCTCTGTTCTGTTCCACTGGTCTATATCTCTGTTTTGGTACCAGTACCATGCTGTTTTGATTACTGTAGCATTGTAGTATAGTTTGAAATCAGGCAGCATGATGCCTCCATCTTCATTGTTTTTGCTTAGGATTGTCTTGGCTATGTGCCCTCTCTTTTGGTTCCATATGAAGTTTAAGGTGGTTTTTTCCAGTTCTGTGAAGAAGGTCATTGGTAGCTTGATGGGAATAGCACTGAATCTATAAATTACTTTGGGCAATATGGCCATTTCCACGATATTGATTCTTCCTAACAATGAGCATGGAATGTTTCTCCATCTGTTTGTGTCCTCTCTTATTTCCTTGAGCAGTGGTTTGTAGTTCTCCTTGAAGAGGTCCTTTGCATCCTTTGTTAGTTATATTCCCAGGTATTTTGTTCTCTTTGTAGCAATTGTGAATGGGAGTTCACTCATGATTTGGCTCTCTGTTAGTCTGTTATTGGTGTATAGAAATGCTTGTGATTTCTGCACATTGATTTTGTATCCTGAGATTTTGCTGATGTTCCTTATCAGTCTAAGGAGATTTGGGGCTGAGATAACAGGGTCCTCTAAATATACAATCATGTCATCTGCAAATAGAAATAATTTGTCTTCCTCCTTTCCTAATTGAATACTCTTTTTTTTTCTCTTGCCTAATTGCTCTAGCTAGAACTTCCAATACTATATTGAATAGGAGTGGTGAGAGAGGGCATCCTTGTCTATTGCTGGATTTCAAAGGGAATGCTTCCAGTTTTTGCCCATTCAGTTTGATATTGGCTGTAGGTTTGTCGTAAATAGCTTTTATTATTTTGAGATACGTTCCATCGATACCTAGTTTATTGAGAGTTTTTAGCATAAAGGGCTGTTAAATTTTGTCAAAGGCCTTCTCTGCATCTATTGAGATAATCATGTGGCTTTTGTCTTTGGTTCCGTTTATGCGGCGGATTATGTTTATAGACTTCTGTATGTTGAACCAGCCTTTCATCCTCAGGATGAAGCCTACTTAATCGTGATGGATAAGCTTTTTGATGTGCTGTTACAATCGGTTTGCCAGTATTTTATTGAAGATTTTTGCATCTATGTTCATCATGGATACTGGCCTGTAGTTTTCTTTTTTTGTTGAGTCTCTGCCGGGTTTTGGTATCAGGATGATGTTGGTTTCATTAAATGATTTGGGATGGATTCCCTCTTTTCGTATTGTTTGGAATAGTTTCAGAAGGAATGGTACCAGCTCCTCTTTGTATGTCTGGTAAAATTCAGCTGTGAACCCGTCTGGACCTGGGCTTTTTTTGCTTGGTAGGCTATTAATGGCTGCCTCAACTTCAGCCCTTGTTATTGGTCTGTTCAAGGTTTCAAATTCTTCCTGGCTTAGGCTTGGGAGGGTGCAAGTGCCCAGGAATTTATCCATTTCTTCCAGGTTTACTGGTTTATGTGGGTTTGGAGTAATCTCTGATGGCATAGAGTTGTTTGTAGTAATCTCTGATGGTAGATTGTATTTCTGGGGAATCAGTGCTGATATCCCCTTTATCATTTTTTATTGCATCTATCTGATTCTTTGCTCTTTTCTTTTTTATTAATCTGGCTAGTGGTCTATTTTGTTGATCTTTTCAAAAAACAAGCTTCTGGATTTGTTGATTTTCTGAAGGGTTTTTGTGTCTCTATCTCCTTCAGTTCTGCTCCGATCTTAGTTATTTCTTGTCTTCTGCTAGCTTTAGAGTTTTGTGGGTTTTTTTTATCTTGCTCCTCCAGCTCTTTCAATTTTGATGATATGGTGTCAATTTTAGATCTTTCCTCACTTCTCTGGTGGGCATGTATTGCTATAAATTTCCCTCTAGACACTGCTTTAAATGTGTCCCTGAGATTCTGGTACATTGTGTCTTCGTTCTCATTGGTTTCAAAGAACACCTTTATTTCTGCCTTCATTTCATTGTTTAGCCAGTCAACATTCAGGAGCCAATTGTTCAGTTTCCATGAAGTTGTGCGATTCTGATTTAGTTTCTTAATTCTGAGTTCTAATTTGATTGCCCTGTGGTCTGAGAGACTGTTATGATACCATTTTTTTGCATTTGCTGAGGTGTGATTTACTTCCAATTATGTGGTCAATTTTAGAGTAGGTGCAGTGCAGTGCTGAGAAGAATGTATATTCTGTGGATTTGGGGTGGAGATTTCTGTAGTTGTCTATTAAGACTGCTTGGTCCAGATCTGAGTTCAAGTCCTGGATATCCTTGTTCATTTTCTGTCTCGTTCATCTAATGTTGACAGTGGTGTATTAAAGTCTCCCACTATTATTGTGTGGGAATCTAAGTCTCTTTGTAGGTCATAAAGAACTTGTTTTAGGTACCTGGGTGCTCCTGTATTGGGTGCATATACATTTAGGATCGTTAGCTCTTGATGCATTGATCCTTTTACCATTATGTAATGCCCGTCTTTGCCTCTTTTTATCTTTGTTGGTTTAAAGGCCATTTTATCAGAGACTAGGATTGCAACTCCTGCTTTTTTTTGCTCATGATTTGCTTGATAAATCTTCCTCTATCCCTTTATTTTTAGCCTATGTGTGTCCCTGCACACGAAATGGGTTTCCTGAATACAGCACACCAATGGGTCTTGACTTTTTATCCAGTTTGCCAGTCTGTATATTTTGATTGGTGCATTTAGCCCATTTACATTTAAGGTTAATATTATGTGTGAATTTGATCCTGACATTTTGATGCTAGCTGGATGTTTTGCGCATTAGTTGATGCAGTTTCTTCATTGTGTCCATTGTCTTTACCATTTGTTATGTTTTTGGAGTGGCTGGTACTGGTTGTTCCTTTCCTTGTTTAGTGCTTTTTTCACGAGCTTTTGTAAGGCAGGCCTGGTGGTGACAAAATCTCTCAGCAATTGCTTGTCTGTAAAGGATTTTATTTATCATTCTCTTATGAAGCTTATTTTGGCTGGACATGAAATTCTAGGTTGCAAGTTCTTTTCTTTAAGCATGTTGAATTTTGGCCCCCACTCTCTTCTGGCTTGTAGTGTTTCTGCCAAGAAATCCACGTGAGTCTGATGGGATTGCCTTTGTGGGTAACCTGATCTTTCTCTCTGGCTGCCCTTATCATTTTTTCCTTCATTTCAACCCTGGTGAATCTGACGATTATGTGCCTTGGGGTTGCTCTTCTTGATGAATATCTTTGTGGCGTTCTCTGTATTTCCTGGACTTGAATGTTGGCCTGCCTTGCTAGGTTGGGGGAGTTATCCTGCATAATATCCCAAAAAGTGTTTTCCAGCTTGGATGCATTCTCTCCATCACATTCAGGTACACCAATGAAATCTAGATTAGGTCTTTTCACATAATCCCATATTTCTTAGAGACTTGTTCATTTCTTTTCAATCTTTTGTCTCTACTCTTGCCTTCTGGTTTTATTTCATTGAGTTGATCTTCAATCTCTGATATCCTTTCTTCTGCTTGGTTGATTCAGCTATTGAACCTTATGTATGATTCACAAAGTTTTCGTGCTGTGTTTTTCAGCTCCATCAAGTCATTTATATTCTTCTCTAAGCTGTTTAGTCTAGTTAGCATCTTATCTAACTTTTTTCCTATGTTCTTAGTTTCCTTGCATTGGGTTATCACATGTTGTTTTAGCTCTGAGAAGTTTGTTATTACCCACCTTCTGAAGCCTGTTTCTGTCAATTCATCAGATTCATTCTCCATCCACCTTTGATCCCTAGCTGGTGAGAGTTGTGATCCCTTGGAGGAGGAGAGGCACTCTGGTTTTTGGTGTTTTGATCCTTTTTGCACTGGTTTTTTCCCATCTTAGTGGATTTATCTACCTGTGGTCTTTGTAGTTGGTGACATTCAGATGGGGTCTCTGAGTGGACGTCTTTTTTGTTGATGTTGAAGCTATTTCTTTCTGTTTCCTAGTTTTCCTTCTAACAATCAGGCCTCTCTGCTGCAGGACTGCTGGAGGTCCACTCCAGACCCTGCTTGCCTGGGGAATCACCCGCAGGGGCTGCAGAACAGTAAGTGTTTCTGCTGGTTTCTTCTTCTGTTATCTTCATCCCAGAAGGGTACCCACCAGATGTCGGCCTGAGCTCTCCTTTATGAGGTGTCTCTTTGGGTATATGGGTGTCAGGGGGCTGCTTGAGGAGACAGTCTGTCCCTTATAGGAGCTCAAGTGCTGTGCTGGGAGTTCCATTGTTCTGTGCAGAGCTGCTGGGCAGGTACCTTTAAGTCTGCTGCAGCAGAACTCATAACTGCCTATTTTCCCAGGTGCTCTGTCCTAGAAAGCTCAGCTTTATTTATAAGTTCCTGACATGCTGCTGCCGTTTTTCATAGATGCCCTGCTCCACACAGAGTAGTCTAGTCACAGTCTGCCAGCAGAGGTGTTGTTGAGCTGCCACAGGCTCTGACCAGCTGCTGTGTGAACTGCCTCAGTATTGGCAGACTGCCTCAGTAGTAGCAGATGCCCTTCCTTCCACTGAGCTGGACCATCCCATGTCCAGCTGTGCTTGCTGTGAAACTCTTAATCCAGAGCATTTCAGCTTGTTTGTTTTGTGTGGGTGGTACCCGTGGAGCCAGATCGCCTGGCTCCCTGTCTCAGACCCCTCCCTTTCAGCTGAAAGGGTGGCTCTGTCTCCCAGGCATTTCAGGTGCCCGTTGAAATGGCCACCCAGATTTGTATGAGTTTCTGTGTGCCAACCCATGGTACTAGGTGAAACAGCCATGCTGAAAATGCTTGGCACTTTATGGCCTGGAAATCTCCTGGTCTGTGGGCAGTGAAAACTTGTTTGGAAATGCAGTGAGCACTCATCCTATGAATAGTTGTTGATGGGAACTGCACTCCAGAGCTGTTCCTATTTGGCCATCTTGGATCCTCCTGCTTTGAGACTTCCTTATAGTACCTGGTGGATGAGTTAGAGTCATCTTTTGAGGCTTGCTTTGCTTCTCTGGTGAGTCAGGACTATGTCAGTGGCACTTATCAGGAAGAAATTCAAACTGGTGTTGATCAGTATATCTAGGAGTTTCTGGATATTGCAACACAGACATAATGTTTTCCTATAAGAAAAGATTGTGAGCCGGGCGCAGTGGCTCACGCCTGTAATC
>NW_016108173.1:106496-120767 GCF_001604975.1 Cebus imitator | reverse complement strand
AAAAAAAAAAAAAAAAGAAAAGAAAAGATTGTGATTATCTGCCCAGATACCAGAGCAAGTTACCAAAGAGGATGAAATTAGAACTAAGGAATGAATTACAACAAAAAGACATACTGTTCCAGAAGCACTTGACAAAGTGGAGGCATTGGCAACAGGTGCTGAAGGGCATCAAATGTGCAGTACAGAATGCCACCCAGCAGCCCTCGGGGCTCCTCTGCCTACCTCAAGCAGGCATCTGCCAACATCCTTGCACCTCAGAAACTGACCTGAGTACAAAGGCCAAGACTGTCAGCCCGAGAGTGGGCTGGTGTCTGAGGTAGCCCTGTGCAAACAGTTTACCACAAATCCCTTGTAAATCTGGCATTTTGAATGAACTCTTTGCCAGAGAATTATTTAGTTTTATGCTACTACCTAAATTTTTTCACTATTTTTATAAGCTGTTAATGTCTTGAGTACTTTATAAAATGCCTAGAGCTTGGTTGGGGTGTTTGTTTATTTTTTTTGATAGGGACATAATAGGATCAGTGATATGCTAAATTTTGTCATCTTCTGCAGTAATGAATCCATTTAAGTAATGAGGCAGACCCTGTGAGTAACAAGGCAGTTGCAGCACAGGTGAGGTATGAAAGACTAAATCTTGCTCTGATTGTCTCTTTTGAGTTTTGTTTGCTTATATGGTTTTTATTTTATTTGGTAGGGGAGAGATTTTCTATTAAGGAAGATTTTTGTTGTGGATCTGATTCCAAGGGACTGGGGTCTCAGAATGGAGGTGGGCTTGCAGGTGTGATCATTGGCTACTTAACCTGCACAAACAGCATGCGCCGCCTCAGCCTTTGGGAAGATATTTTGTTCTCTCATTCAATTCAGAGGCCACCTCAGATTCTCTGTTGAATTGCTGTTAATAAATAAATACTCACAAGCATTGTTTCCAGCTCTTGTTGAGTGAGGTTTTCCAGCATTTTATGCAGTCTTTTAGTAGATAACATCTTTTTACTCAGAACAAATACTTCACTGTCTTCTGAGCAGGGAGTATTCCTATGGCTCGGTATTTTGGTTCACTTTGTTTTCTCCAGCCTTGAAGGCCCCTCCCCACACACATTGACATCCACTCATGTCTTCATCTGACCTAGATGCCATATGGACTCTAAAGCCTTCCAGCATCCTTTCTGCTGCATCCCCAGGGCACAGGACTTTTATCTCTTCTATTGCCCTTAGGTAGGTTCTCCCTTGTGGGTTAGTCATTTGTATCTGTCTTCCTGCCTCTCACTAATAGTACACTCATAAAAATTAGACATTATTCCCCTTAAATATACCAGGACCATATGTTATTTACCTTTATAAGTGATACCTATTACTCAGTTTTGTCTGTGTATATACAGTATCTGGCACATGAACCTATGATTTATAGTCTGAGACCAATGAATCCCCTCTGTTAGAATGTAGAGTTTAAACAAAGCTTTTAAAACCCACATTATATGACCTCAAGGTTGTTCGCCTAGTCATCTAATGGTGATTCACAACTCTGATTAGCAGCTTTAGATTTCTTGATTAAACACCTAAATAAACTGATTAAGTTTTAGACATTCTTTCAAAGGGAAAGAATGAAAGATTGGGAACTATTCTATTTAGTCCTCAGTGAAAATATTTTTAATTAATGTATATACCAGTTATTCCCATTTCCTTATTAAATTCAAAAGTTTTTTCAAATAAATAGCAACTTTTCAATCTTGAAAGAAAAGGAATACAAAACCTGAACAGTTGAACAATAAGTAATGAGATTGAATCCATAATAAAGTCTCCCAACAGTGAAAAACCTAGGACCAGATGGTATTGCTGCTAAATTCAACTTATAAAGAACAACCAACATCAATTTTCAAATTATTCCAAAAAATGAAGATGCAGGAATTCTTTCAAATATGATCTATGAGACCAGCATTACTCTGATACCAAGGAAACAACAGCAAAAAAAAAAAAAAAAAAAAAAAAAAAAAAAAAAAAAAAAAAAAAAAAAAAAAAAAAAAAAAAGTCCCTAATGAACATACAGTAAAAATCTTTAACAGAGTACTAGCAAATTGAACCTAACAACACATCAAAAAGATAATATATCATGATCAATGGGATCTGCCTCAAGGATGCAAAAGCAGTTGAACATATGCAAATCAATAAATGTGATATATCACACTGATTGAAAGACAAAAACTATGACCCTCTCAATAGATGCAGGAAAAGCATTTGATAAAAGTTAACATCCCATGATAAAAACTGTCAACAAATTGGGCATAGAAAAAACATAACTCAACATAATATAGGCCCCATATTATAAACCCACAGCTAACCTCATAATGAACAGGTGGAAGCTGAAAGCCTTTCTTCCAAGAACTGAAACAGGAATCAAATGCCTACTTTCACCTTTCTTATTAACACAGTAGTGGAAGTCTTAAAATCAGGCAAGATAAAGAAATAGGCATCCAAATTGGAAAACAGAAAGTCAAATTATCCCTCTTTACAGACAATATGATCTTAAATATAGAAAATTCTAAAGACTTCACCAAAAAATGTAGAACAAACAAATTCAGTAAAGTTGCAGGAGACAAAAATTCAACATACTAAAATCAGTAGCATTTCCATACACTAATAATGAACTAGTTGAAAAAGCAAAAATGCAATTCCAATTACAGCAGCTACAAAAAAGTTGAATACTTGGGAAAAAAATTTAACAAGGAGGTAAAAGACCTAGGCAATGAAAACTAAAACACACTGATGAAAAAAAATTGTTGAGGACACAAATGGAAAGACATTCCACACTTAAGAAGCAAAATAATTAATATTGTTAAGATGACTATACTACTCAGAGCAATCTACAAATTTAATGCAATCCTTATCAAACTACTAATGACATTCTTCACAAAAATAGAAAAAAACACTACTAAAGTTTGTATGGAACCACAAAAGACCCCAAACAGCCAAAGCAATAGTAAGCACAAAGAACAAAGTGGGAGGTAACCTTTCAATATATACCAGACCAATGAAGAGAATAAACAGCACAGAAATACGTCCACATATTTACAGCCAACTGATTTTTAACAGTCACCAAGAATATACACTGGGAAAAGGACACTGTCTAATAAACGGTACTAGGAAAACTGTAAAGCCATATGCAGAAGAATAAAACTATACTCCTATTTTTTACCATATGCAAAAAATCAACTGAAAACAGATTAGAGACTTAGTGTAGGACTTGAAATTATAAAACTAGTAGAAGCAAACATAGGGAAAATGCTTCAGGAATTGGTCTAAGCTAAGATTTTATGACTGAGACCTCAAAATCACAGGCAACAAAACCAAAAATTAACAAATAGGATTATATGAAACTAAAAAGCTTCTGCATAGCAAGTGAAACAATCAACAGAGTGAAGAGACAGCATATAGAAGAAAATATTTGCAAACTATTCATCTTATAAGGGACTGATACACAGAATATACAAGAAACTCAAACAACTCAACAGCAAACAATCAAACAAATAATCCAATTAAAAAGCAGCAAAGCACTAGCTAGCTGTGTGATTTAGATCATCTATCCTTTACATGTGAAAGGAAGATAATAGCTTATCTTACAGGAGGATTTATGCAGGTAAATGAGGATTCCAGGCAGCATTGGAAAAGACATAGAAAAGGCTTGCCAATCTATTTATCCTCTCCATGATGTCTTTGTTAGAAAAGTAGAAATACTGAGGAAGCCCAAGTTTGAACTGGGAAAACTCATGGAGCTTCATGGTGAAGGCAGTAGTTCTGGAAAACCACTGGTGATGAGACAGGTGCTAAAGTTGAACAAGCTGATGGATATAAACCACCAGTCTAAGAATCTGTTTAAAGTTCAGACTTAACACAGTGGCAAATAAAAGTCTTATTTGTGGGAAAAAAAAAAGTGGCAAAGGTTCTGAACAGACATGTCTCAAAAGAAGACAGACATATGAATAGGCAATAAGTACATGGAAAAATGCTCAACCTCACCAATCATGAGGGAAATGCAAGTTACAATGAGAGAACCTCTTGCCCCAGTTAGGATGGGTATTATCAAAAAAGACAAAAAATAATGATAATAATGGCAAGGTATGGAGAAAAAGCAATTCTTATATACTGTTACTAGGAATGTAAATTAGTACAACCATCCTGGAAAACAATATGGAGGTTCTTTTTAAAACTACAAATTGAACTGCCATACAATGAAGCAATCCTATAACTTGGTATTTATCCAAAGGAAAGGAAATCAAGTTGGGTATGGTGTCTCATGCCTCTAATCCCAGCGCTTTGGGACATCAAGGCTGGTGGATCACTTGAGGTCAGGAGTTCAAGACCAGCCTGGCCAACATAGTGAAATCCTATGTCTACTAAAAAGACAAAAATTAGCCAGGCGTGGTGGGGCGTACCTGCAATCCCAGCTACTTGGAAGGCTGTGGCAGGAGAATCACTTGAACCTGGGAGGCAGAGTTTGCAGTGTGCCAAAATCACACCACTGCACTCCAGCCTAGGTGACAGAGTGAGACTCCTCCTCAAAAAAAAAAAAAGGAAATCAGTATACCAAAGGAATATATGCACCCTAATGTTTATTGCAACACTGTTCACAATAGCCAAAACATGGAATCAACCTAAGGATCCAACAGTAGGTGAGAATAAATAAAATGTTCTCTATATACACAGTAGAATACTATTCAGCCATAAAAACATAATTAAATCCTGTCATCTACAGCAAAATGGATGGAACCAGAGGTCATTATGTTAAGTGAAATAAGCCAGGCACAGAAAGAGAAACATCACATATTCTTACTCATATGTGGGAGACAAGAAAATTGATCTCATGGAGTTAGAAAGTAGAATGATAGTTCCCAAAGGCTGGGAACAGGGCACACATAGGGGAATGAAAAGGCATTGGTTAATGGGTAGAAACATAGAGTTAGATAGAAGGAATATGTTCTAGTGTTTGATAGCACAGTAGGGTGACTACAGTTAACACCAACATATTGTATATGTCATACTAGCTAAAAGAGAAGATTTGAAATGTTCCCAACACAAAAACAGTAATTTGAGGTGATATACTAAGTACTCTGATTTAATAATTTCACATTGTATGTATACATTCAAATATCACTTGTACTTAATAAATATGTGCAGTTATTACATATCGATAAAAATTTTAAAGGAAACAATTATGCTAAGCAAATGAACCAGACATAAAATACTTCAAATTTGTATAATTTTACTTATTAAATTTCCAGAAAGGCAAATCTATAAAAATAGAAAATATATAGTTTTGCCTAGGGGCAGGAAGGTTGGATAAAGAATGACTACAAAGTGAATTTCTGGGGGTGAAGGAAGTGCTCTGAGCTAAATTATGGTGATCCCTGCACAACTGTACACGCTAAAACTCATCAAACTCAATACTTTCCATGGTTAAATCTCAAAGTCTGTAAATTATACCCCAATAAAATGTTCTTTTTTAAAAGAGATTGAGCCTGGAGCAATGGCTTACACCTGTAATCCCAGCACTTTGGGAGGTAAACACAGGCAGATCACTTTGAGGTCAGGTGTTTGAGACCAGCCTGGCCAACATGGCAAAACCCCATCTCTACTAAAAATACAAAAATTAGCTGGGCATGGTGGTGTGCACCTTTAGCCCTAGCTTGAGAATCGCTTGAACCTAGAAGGCAGAAGTTGCAGTGAGCCAAGATCTTGCCACTGCACTCCAGCCTGGGTAACAAAGCAAGACCCTGTCTCAAATAAATAAACAAACAAACAAATAAATAAATAAATAAATAAAAATAAAATAAAAAGGATTATACTCCATGACCAAGTGGGACTTATTCCTGGAATGCAAGGATAATTGAATATACAAAAATCAATTGATGTAATACACCACATTAACAAATTGAAGGGAGAAAACCACATGAACATCTCCACTGATGCAAGAAAATTATTTGACAAAATTCAACACCTCTTTATGATTTGAAAAAATAAACAAACTAGGAATAAAAGGAAAGTATGTCATGGTAAGGTAGTTTCTGTAAAGGAAACATAATAAAGGTCATATATAAAAACCTACAGCTAATGTCATTCTTAATGGTGAAAGACAAAAGTTTTTCCTTTAAGAGCAGGAATAAGGCAGGGATGTCTACTTTTATCACTTCTATTCAACAGAGTACTGAAATTTCTTTCTTTCTTTTTTTTTTTTTTGAGACGGATTTTCGCTCTTGTTACCCAGGCTGGAGTGCAATGGCGCGATCTCGGCTCACCGCAACCTCTGCCTCCTGGGTTCAGGCAATTCTCCTGCCTCAGCCTCCTGAGTCGCTGGGATTACAGGCACGTGCCACCATGCCCAGCTAATTTTTTGTAGTTTTAGTAGAGACGGGGTTTCACCTTGTTGACCAGGATGGTCTCGATCTCTTGACCTCGTGATCCACCCGCCTCGGCCTCCCAAAGTGCTGGGATTACAGGTGTGAGCCACCGCGCCCGGCCTCAGAGTACTGAAATTTCTAGCCAGAGCAATTAGGCAAGAAAAAGAAAAGGTATCCAATTTTGAAAGGAAGAAAAATCATCTGTTTGAAATTATGATCTTAATTTTTTTGTGATTTTTATGTAGAAAAGATTCCACACAAAAAACTGTTAGAACTAATAAATAAATTCAACAAAGTTGTAAAATACAAATTCAAAAAAAAGAGGTGACCTTGAATTGGCCAACCTAAGTCTTCTTCAGTGTCTGAACAGAGGCTGGAAATAGAAATTATGTTCTCATCTAAATAGTTTAAAAATTATATTTTCAGGCACCAAATTCTGGCAATTCGCAATCTAATTTGCATTATCTATGCAAAGACATCTAAACAGATTGTCATTGAATAAAGAGCCACAAAGTAATACCCTCACCATGGCAAAATTTTCTCCAATAAATTTGTCCTGATGAGAAAATTCATTTGCCTCCACAAACTAATCAAATATCTATCTAGACACATACAAACCTCCCACCCACCCCACTTCTCCCTCTCTCACTCACTCACAATTTGGCTTATACTTTTTAAACTTTTTATTTTTTTGAGATAGGGTCTTGCTCTGTCACCCAGGCTGGAGTGCAGTGCAATCATGGCTCACTGTGGCCTTGACCTCCTAGATTCAGGTGGTCCTCCTTCCTCAGCCCCTCAAGTAGCTGGGACTATAGGAACATGCCACCATGCCTGGCTACTTTTTGCATTTTTTTTTTGTAAAGGCAGGATCTCCCTATGTTGCCCAGGGTGGTCTCAAACTCCTGGGCTCAAGTGATCCTCCTACCTTGGCCTCCCAAAGTGTTAAGATTACAGGCATGACCACTGTGCTATAAAAGAAAATTTTACTATTTTTAATTGGCTAAAAAATATATGCAAGACATAGCCTTTACATTTATTTTGATTTTTTTTTAATTGCAGGCTGGGCACAGTAGCTCATGCCTGTAATCCTGGCTAAGGCAGGAACACAGCTTGAGCCCAGGAATTCAAGGCCAGCCTGGGAGGCTGAAGTGGGAACATCACTTGAGCCCAAGAGGTTGAGGTTGCAGGGAGCCAAGATGGCGTCACTGCCCTCCAGCATGGGCAACACAGTGAAACCCTGTTTCAAAAAAAACTGTAGTAAAAGCACACAACAATATTTACCAACTTGATCATTTTTAAGCATATATCTTAGTATTAAATATATTCACATTGTTGTGGAATAGATCCCCAGAATATTTGCATCATGCAAAATGGAATCTGTATAGCAATTAAACAACTCCCCATTTTCCCCTTCCCCTCACATCCTAATAAATACCATTCTACTTTCTATTTCTATGAATTTTTCTACTTTAGATTACTCATGTAAGTGAAATCACACAATCATTTTGTGACTGGCTTCTTTTACTTAGCACTCAAGATTCATCTGTGTTGGAGCATGAGACAGGATTACCTTCCTTTTTAAGTATGTATAATATTCCACTGTGTATATATTATGGGTCTTCCATATCTATGGGTTCTGCATCTCCAGATTTAATCAACCTCAGATTTAAAATATTCCAAAAAATTTTAAATTTCACAAGGTTCCAAAAAGCAAAACTTTAATTTACCTGAGCCAAATACTAAGTCAAATCCACACCAACAAAGTTACATGTAGGCATTGTACTATGTACTATAACTCATCTAGAAATGATTTAAAGCAGGGGTCCCAAGCCCCAGGCCATGGACTGGTACCAGTTCATGGCCCGTTAGGGACCAGGCCACAGAGCAGGAGATGAACAGAGGAGCCAGTGGGCATTATCACCTGAGCCTCACCTCCAGTCGGATCAGCAGTGGCATTAGATTCTCATAGGAACATGAACCTTATTCTGAACTGCACATGCAAGGGATCTAGGCTGCACACTACTTATGAGAATCGAACGAATGCCTGATGATCTAAGGTAGAACAGTTTCACCTGAAAACCATCCCCCGACCCTATCTGCGGAAAAATTGTCTTCCACAAAACCAGTCCCTCGTGCCAAAAGGTTAGGGACTGCTGATTTAAAGTATATGGGAGAACGTGCCTAGATTATATGCAAATGTTATACCACACTATATAAGGGACTGGAGCATTTCTGGATTTTGGTATCTGCAGAGAATCCTGGAATTAATCCCCTACAGATACTGAGGGAAAAGTGTGTCACATTTTGCTTATTCATTCATCTGTTGATGGATATTTGGGTTGCTTCTACCTCTTAGCTATTCTGAACAGTGCTGCTACAACATGGGTATGTAAAACATCTCTTCAATACCCTGCTTTCAACTACTTTGAGTATACATGAAGAAGTGGGATTGCTGGATCATATGGCAGTTTTAATTACTTGAGGAATTTCCATGCTGCTTACCAAAGCAGTGGCACCATTTACAATCCCCAAAAAGGTGCATGGGGTTGTACTATGTTCACATCCTCACCAACACTTGTTATTTTCTGTTTTTCTTATAGTAGCCATCCTAATAGGTATGAGGTGGTAACCCATTATAATTTTGGCTTGCATGTCTATAATGATCAGTGATGGCAAGCACCTTTTCATATGCTTCTGGGCCATTTGTATATCATCTTTGATGAAATGACTATTCAAGTCCTTTACTATTTTTAATCATGTTATTTGTTGTTGAGTTGTAATTCTTTACACATTCTGCATATAAATCCCTTATCAGATATTTGTAAATATTTTCTCCTACACTGTAGGTTCCCTTTTCACTTTAATAATTATATCCTTTGACATGGACACAGGGAGGGGAGCATCATACACTGGGGCCTGTTGGGAGAAATAGGGGAGGGACAGCGGGGGGTGGGGAGTCAGGGAGAGAGAGCATGGGGAGAAATGCCAGATATAGGTGAAGGGGAGGAAGGCAGCAAATCACACTGCCATGTGTGTACCTATGCAACAATATTGCATGTTCTTCACATGTACCCCAAAACCTAAAACGCAATAAAAATAATAAAAATAAAACAATTATATTATTTGATACATGGAGGTTTTATTTATGTATGTATTTATTACATAAATAAATACATATTTATTTAAGAGACAGGGTTTCACCATGTTGGCCAGGCTGATGTTGAACTCCTGACCTCAAGTGATCTACCTCCCTTGGACGCCCAGAGTGCTGGGATTACAGGTGTGAGCCACCATGTCCAGCAATACACAGAAGTTTTAAAGTTTAATTTAGTGATCTTTAAATTTTTGAACACTACAGGAGACACAAAGCTGCCCTACTACATGAGGACTCAAATGGTAAATATTTACATAAATATAAATTAAGGAGCATTAGATTCTAAATGGGAAGCATGCAACAGCTAGAACTGGAAAGGTCCCTGAAAGGACAGGAGAGCAGACTCCAGCCTCTGGTTCACCCTCCCAAGGCTCAGTCCTTCCCTGTCTGCCCCAGCCCACTGCAGAATCTCTCAAAATAGACATATCCTGGGCAACCCACTAGGCTTGTCACTAACAAATGTATGCAGGAGTGGGAATGGCTCCAAAAGCAAAATCATTAATAGTAAGGTCATTGAGTCTTATCTGTCTTAATCCTTTGACTGGTTTCCAGCCTGTACTTAGAAAGCTCGGAACCAATGCTTTACCTTTCATATCTTTGGATAACTCCAGATGTTTCCAAACGAAAAGAGTACCCAGATCACCATACTGTTCTTCCCATACTCCTTTAAGAAAAATATACTTAAAGGTTGAAAGGAAATTACAAGAGAGTGGCCAGGTGCAGTGGCTTATTATGCTTGTAATCCCAGCACTTAGGGAGTTCAAGGTAGGAAAATCACCAGAGTTCAAGAGTTTGAGACCAGCTTGGGCAACATGGTGAAACCCTGTCTTTGCAAAAAAAAAAAAAAAAAAATTTAGTCAAGTGTGGTGGCATGCGCATGTAGTTCCAGCTACTAAAGAGGCCGAGGTGGGAGGATTACTTGAATCTGAGAGGTCAAGGCTGCAGTGAGCTGAGATTGCACCATTGCATTCCAGCCTGGCTGACAGAGTGAGATCCTGTGTCCAAGAAAAAAAAAAGAAAGAAAAGAGAAGAAGAAAATGACAAGAAAGTAATTATGACACGTGTTACAACGTGGATGAACCTTGAAGACATTATGCTTAGGGAAAGGAGACAGACACAAAAGGTCATATGTTTTGTGATTTCATTTAAAACATTCAAAGTAAGTAAATCCCTATGGATGAAAAGAACACTGGTAGTTGCCTGGGGCTAGGAGGAGGGAGAAATAAGCAGCAGCCGCTTAATGGGTAGGTACGGAGTTGTATTTTGACATGGAATTGTTTGAAACTAGATGGAAGTGATGGTTTAGCAACGTTGTGAATCTACCAACTGCCACTGGGTTGTTCACTTTACAATGGTTAGTTTTATATTATAAAGCTATTTCAATAAAAATACTATCTATCTCACTTCAATAAATAAATAAATGTATAAACACTGAATGTCAACTCAAATCCCATGATTAAGGCAGAGACTCATTGGCCCCAAGATTAAATGGCTTCCTCTCTACTGACTCCCAAGCCTGCATACATCTGTCATTGTGAATCTCAGCAGGGTCTAACCTACACCCTCAGCAGCAACCAGCTTAGAAAGCCAAACCAGAAACTGCTACAGCAACCAACCCACAGCAGTCAGGACATGGCACTGATGCAGGTTTTCTAATTTATGCCCTGGCTTCCAACTCAGAACCAAGCAGAGAAAGCCAAATATGCTCCCATAACCAGTCACATGAGATGCCTCGATGCTTATTAGACACCTCTAGTGTCCCATATCAATAGCATCCAGCCAACAGTACATCTGACGCCTTCCCTTTTGTTCACTACAAAGCTCTCCCACTTTGTCAAAAGTGGCTGACTCTCTTGCTTTAGCAAGCACTTTCTAAGTAGGCCCTGATTGTTCCCATTTGAGTTGTCTTTATTTCTACATAGCTGTCAAGTCATTACCAGGGATTTTCACATTTCAATGACCTTCAGTGATAATTACATCTACCATCTCACACCACAGTACACAGACACTCTCTCCTAAACAAAATGCTTTCTTCAATAATGGGCAAACATCCTAGGTACAAATGATGAAATAAAAACATTGCAATCCTAGTCTCTGATAAAACAGACTTTAAACCAGCAAAGAAAAAAAAAAAAAAAAAAAAAAGAAGGGCATTACATAAATGGTAAAGGGATTAATGCAACAAAAAAAAAAAAAAAAACCACAGTGTCATTCAGATCTTTACTGATATTTAAACAAACCACAGAGGGAAATTCCAAATAAACAATACAGACACAAAAAAATAAGTGCTGGTTGAAACTACTGAGAAGTGACTAATAACAGGCATGTCCTTCCTAGAGAAGTACATACCTTTCTCCTAGTTTTATTCTTACCAAGGATTACATTGTTTTTCTTTACAATTACATACTCTCCTGCACACCTGTGATTATGTCTTACTTTCAGTTTTCTTTTTTTTTTGAGAGATAAGGCCTTGCTATGTTGCCCAGGCTGCTCCAGCGCTCCTGGCGTCAAGTGATCCTCCGGCCTTGGCCCCCTGCTTTGAACTGCTAGAATTACAGGTGTGAGCCACCATGCCCAGCCACTTTTGTTTCTTATGTTCTTTATTTTATAATTGTTCCTGCCAAACGTTTTTCTATTTTAATTTTGATCAAAGAACTAGCTTTCTGCTTCCTTGATCACTAATCCACTTTCTTCTTTGTTTTGTAATTTGTTTACCTACATTTTTATATTTCCTTATTTTCTTGGTAATTTCTTTGAGTTATTTTATTGGTCCCTTCCTTCCTTCCTTCTTTCCTTTCCTCCTTCCTTCCTTCCTTCCCTCCCTTTCTCCTTCCTTCCTTCTTTCCATTTTAAATGAGGTCTTGCTCTGTCACCTAGGCTGGAATATAATGGTGTAATCACAGCTCACTGCAGCCTCAAACTTCTGGGCTCTAATGATCCTTTCCTGCCTCAGCTTCCCAAGCAGCTGGGACTATAAGCAAGCACCACCACACTTGGCTGATTTTTGTACTTTTTGTAGAGACAGGGTCTCGCTCTGTTGCCCAGGCTGGTCTTGAACTCCTGGTCCCATGTGATCTTCCCACTTCCGGCTCCCAGAATGCTGGAATTACAGGTATGAGCCACCATGCCTGGCCTATTGGTCCTTTTCCAGCTTCTTCCATTGGTATTAAACTCATGTATTTGTTTCTTCTTGTTTTTATCAAAATATCTTTAAGTTTCTAAAATGTATGCTGAATGTCATTTCCTTTCTATATACTACAATTTTTACTTTTAGTTCTTCTTTAAGCTAAGACTCCAATGTATGTTTTCAATGTCCAAATGGATGCATTTTTTGTTATCTTTCATTTTTAAATTTCTGCATTATGGTCAATGTCTTGCATTACTTCTGCCTTTTCAAATTTATAAAGTTTATTTTTGAAACCAAGTACCTAATAAGGACTTCTGAATTTTCATGTTTTAGAGTAAACTATAGTATCTAAAAGGAAAGTGTGTGTATGTATATACACATATAGACAAATCAAGTGTTTATTTTTCTATTGTTTCACACTCTTTAATATTGTCTCACTTTTATTTTAAAACATCTGCTAAATTATATATGTAAAGAAAATATACAAAATATGCTTTTTTTTTTACTATTTAATATTACACTTATAAATAGATACGTTTAAAAACACAAGACAAGAAGTTCCAAGCTGGCTTCAATCCCCGCCACAGAAAACCAGAACTAAATATGCACCTCCAAGATCCTCAAGGAACAACCCAGAGCTCAGGTACAAGGGTGAAGCCGTCCCCGGGGCCACAGAGAGGTGGAAAAACTTCAAGCAAAGGACAGGAGAATTGGACTTCCACATCCATGATGCCCCTCTCCCTACTATGCCTGGCACCAATTGCGGACAGTCTCCCAGCAGCTCATGGTTTCTACAATGGAAAAAGTGAAACTGAGGTGGTCAACCAACTTCCCCAACTTCTTGGATTCCCAGGCAGGAGACCTCTCCATTCTTTAACCTATGGGTAGCATTGTGACTGCCTGAAGGGAGAACTAACCCTAAGGACAGGCAGAAACAAAGTAGGCAGGACTACCATCCCCAGCCTCAGAAACTGCTTTGTAAGTCAACCAAAGGAGATGCCAAATCAGAGTGGCTACTTACCCGCACCATGCTGTAGGAGGGAGTTCCCAAGTCCCCTGGACACAAATCCCTAGACAATCTTCCCTCACTGCTGGGATAATCTCTTTAGGACCCCCCCATTTGGGACAGGCAGTGCTCTGACCACTTAGAAGAGAAGAGGCAAACCTGGGCTTAATGCGCCACCTAGAGTCACAGTAGAGGAGGCAGCGACTTAGCAGCAAAGATTCACTAAGCAAATATGTTCAATAAAAAGCAAAACAAGCCAGAGAAAACTAGAAAAACTAATCCTCCATTGCAAAGACATAGACATATACCTAAAAGAAACCACAGCAAACAGAGGACTATGACCTCCCCAAAAGACAAAGCAAAAATCCAGAGAGTGGCCCTATCAAGATGGCGACTTGTGAGCTCTCTGACCAGGAATTCAAAATAGCAGTTTTGGCCAGGCAAATACTCTCACGCCTGTAATCCCAGCTTTTTGGGAGGCCAAGGTAGGTGGATCACTTGAGTTTAAGAGTTCAAGACCAGGCCGGGCACGGTGGCTCAAGCCTGTAATCCCAGCACTTTGGGAGGCCGAGGCGGGTGGATCACGAGGTCAAGA
>NW_016108173.1:104397-106326 GCF_001604975.1 Cebus imitator | reverse complement strand
AAAAAAAAAAAAAAAAAAAAAGAGTTCAAGACCAGCCTGGCTGACATGGCAAAACCTCATCTCTACTAAAAATACAAGAATTCAGCTGGGGTAGTGGTGGCACCTGTAGGTGGGAGGATCGCTTGACCCCAGGAGGTCAAGGCTGCAGTGAATCATGATCGTACCACTGCACTCCAGCCTGGGTGACAGAGCAAAACTCTGCCTCAAGAAAAGAAAGAAGACAGAGAAAATTACCTCCAAAGACCAAATCTAAGAATGATGATTAAGAGGAAGCTGACCAAGAGCAAGGGGTAGAAATCTTCTTCAAAGAAATTATAACAGAAAACGCTCAAAACAGGAGCAAGAGATAAATATCCAGGTGCAGGAAGGTGTTAGAATACCAAACAGATTCAACTCAAATAAGACTATGCCAAGGCATATAATAATCAAACTCTCAAGGGTTAAGGACAAAGAGAAGATCCTAAAACCAGTGAGAAATAAGAAGCAAATAACATATAAAAGACCTCCAATGTGTCTGGCGATAGATCTCTCAATGCAATTCATAAAAGATAGGAGGGAGTGAAATGACATTTTCAGTACTGAATGAAATGAAAACTTCCATCCAAGGATATCATATCCAGCTGAACTGTCATTAAAATACTGAGGGGAGATAAAGTACTTCCCAGACAAACAAAGCCTGAGAGAATTCACCACCACCAGATCCTTCGTGCAAGAAATGCTAAAGACCGCTCTTCAACCTGAAAGAAAAAAACACTAACAAAAACAAAACTTTTCAAGGTATAAAATTTTACCTTGGTATACAAGGTATACAAGGTATACAAACAAACCCAGAATACTCTAGTACTATATTTACGGTGTTAATCCACTTATTACTCTAGTATGAAGTTCAAAAGGCAAATCTATCAAAAACAATAATAGTTATGTTAACCTGTTGAGAGGAAATTTTACATAAAAATGTATAAATTGTCTGGAAGCATTAGCTCTTGCCTGTAATCCAAGCAGTTTGGGAGGCTGAGGCTGGTGGATCACCTGAAGTCACAAGTTTGAGACCAGCCTGGCCAACACGGCAAAACCCCATCTCTACTAAAAATATAAAAATTAGTTGGGCGTGGTGGTAGACACCTGTAATCCCAGCTACTCGGGAGGCTGATGTGGAATTGCTCTAACTCAGGAGGTGGAGGTTGCAGTAAGCTGAGATCACGCCATGGCATTCCAGCCTGAGAAGACAGAGTGAGACTCCATCTCAAAAAAAAAAAAAAAAACACAAAAGTATACATTGAGACAACTAACAGTTAAAACATGGGGGTAGGAATTAAACTGTAAAACTTTTGGGGGATTTTTGGCTTTGTTTGTTTCTGTTATTTGGAATATAAGATAAGTTATCATCTCTTTTAAATAACTCATATCTATAAAAAAAATTTTAAGCTTCATGGTAACCACAGAACAGTTTTTATAATAGATCCACTAAAAGAAAAAGCAACAAATTAAAACATACTACCAGAGATAATCACTTAGCCGCAAAAGAAGACAGGAAGAAAGGAAGAAAGAGACAAGTCTCAAAACAACCAGAAAACAAGCAACAAAATGGGAGCAGTAAGTCCTTACTTATTAATAATAACACTCAATGTAAATGTTCTCACTTCTCCAGCTAGAAAACTGGAGTGACTGAATGGATAAAAAAGCAAAAACCAATTATATGCTACCTTCAGGAAACCACTTCACCTGTAAAGACACATGTAGACTGAAAGTGAAAGGGTAGAAAAGATATTCCATGCAACTGGAAATTTTTAAAAAGCAGGACTACGCTGGGCGCAGTGGCTCACGCCTGTAATCCCGGCACTTTGGGAGGCCGAGGCGGGTGGATCACGAGGTCAAGAGATCGAGACCATCCTGGTCAACATGGTGAAACCCCGTCTCTACTAAAAATAC
>NW_016108173.1:100207-102852 GCF_001604975.1 Cebus imitator | reverse complement strand
TTTTTTTTTGTAGAGACTGGGTTTTGCCATGTTGTCCAGGCAGGTCTTGAAATCCTGGATTCAAGAGATCCACCTACTTTGGCCTCCCAAAGCACTGGGGTTACAGGCGTGAGTCACCACACCTGGCCTAGAAAAAGGAAATTTTAAACTTTCTGGAAACAAATAAAAATGGAAATATGGCCGGGCGTGGTGGCTCACGCTTGTAATCCCAGCACTTTGGGAGGCCGAGGTGGGTGGATCACGAGGTCAAGAGATCGAGACCATCCTGGTCAACATGGTGAAACCCTGTCTCTACTAAAACTACAAAACATTAGCTGGGCATGCTGGTGCGTGCCTGTAATCCCAGCTACTCAGGAGGCTGAGGCAGGAGAATTGCTTGAACCCAGGAGGCGGAGGTTGCGGTGAGCCAAAATCGCGCCATTGCACTCCAGCCTGGGTAACAAGGGCGAAACTCCGTCTCCAAAACAAAAAAAATGGAAATATGACATACCAAAGTCTGTAGGATACAGCAAAAGCAATGCTAAGAGGGAAGTTTATAGCAACTAATGCCTCTATCAAAAAAGGTTTCAAATAAACAACCTAATGATACACCTCAAGAAACTAGAAAAGCAAGAACAAACCAAATCCAAAATTAGTAGAAGGAAAGAAACAATAAAGATCAGAGCAGAAATAAATGAAATGGAGACAAACAAAATCAACAAAATGAAAAGGTAGTGTTTTTTTTTTTTTAATTTTTAGACAGGGTTTCACTCTATTGCCCAGGCTGGAGTGGCACCATCTCTGCTCACTGCAACCTCCACTTCCCAAACTCAAGCAATCCTCCAACCTCAAACTCCCAAGTAGCGGTGACTAGAGGTGTGTGCCCCTACACCTGGTTAACTTTTTTATTTTTTGTAGAGATGGGGTTTTGCCATGTTGCCCAGCCTAGTCTTTAACTCAAGGAGTCAAGTAATCTGCCCACCTCCGTCTCCCAAAGTGCTGGGATTACAGGCGTGAGCCACCATGTCCAATCTTATTTTTTGAAAAGATAAACAAAATCAACAAACCGTTATCTGGACTAAGAGAAAAAGAGAAAGATCCAAATAAATAAAATCAGAAATGAGAAAGAAGATATTACAACTGAGACCTTAGAAAGGATTATTAGAGACTATTGAAAGGAGTTATTTAGCTTGCCTTAGATAGACAGCAAGGGAAGGGTGCCCGGGGAGCCCCTGGTCCATGAGTCAGTGCCTCATTCTCACATAACATAAAAGGCAGCCTGAGAAAAAATTTAGGCTGCAGGCACTGATAGGGAAACTACCAGCATGATGTGCCTAGAGACATGCCCACGATGGCACAAATAGAAAAACCTCTGGCCCATTTGGATACAAATTTGTACAAACCTCCAGCTCATTCAGATAAGAGAACAAGGCCTTTGTCCTTTGTATACTCAGCAGGTTCCCAGGAAAAGTTTCTTTCGGGCTAAGGTCCTGGGTCAAGCTTTTGCTTCAGTTTCTGATAGGTCCTGGGCCAAGCTTAACAGCATCTATGAATCATCATTTCAGCTCCCAACTGGTCGTGGCCAAAGTCCCAAGCCAAGCTTTCTGATTAATACAGAAACAAGGTCCTGGGCCAACCTCAGTCATGTGTTCTCCAAGACAGCCTATGAACTAAGCACATTCCTTCCCCTTCCCAGTCCATAAAAACCTGGGACCCCAGCCTCACAGTGGGCACCTCATTTGAGCGCCCCATCTCTGCTGGCAGAGAGGTTTCTTCTTTTGCTTATTAAACTTTTGCTCTAATCTCACCTTTGTGTCTGCACTCCTTAATCATCTTAGAGGTAGGACAAAGAACTCTGGGTGTTATCACAGACAAGGAGAGACAGTTACATCTTGCTGCATTGCTGAGACTACAGCACTATTATGAACAACTATGCAACAAATTTCAAATGGATAAAGTCCCAGACCCAAAAAACCTACCAAGATTCAACCATGAAGAAATAGAAAACCTCAACAAACCAATAATGACTAACAAGAACCAAGACATAATAAAAAGTGTCCCATCAAAGAAAAGCCCTGAACCTGATGGATTTAGTGCTGAATTATACCATTTAAAGAACTAATGCCAATCCTACTCAAACTCCTCAAAAAAACTGAAGAGGAAGGAATACTTCCAAACTCATTCTACAAGGCCAGCATTACCCCAATACCAAAATGAGAGGAGGACACAACAAAAAACAAAAACTACATGCCAATATCAATGATGAACATAAATGTAAAAATCCTCAGCAAAATACTAGCAAACTGAATTCAACAACACATTGAAAAAGTCATTCAACTAAAGCTAAACTTGGCCAAAGATATGAGTTACGAGATCTTTTTATTAGTTGACCTATGAAGACTAAAATAGAATATATTAGTTTTCAAGAGGGTGGGAGGGTTTCAGCATAATCTCAGTCAGGGAAAACTATGCTTTCATGTCTGATTCTGAGATTTCTAATCATGTTGTCAAAAATGAAGATAAATGCAGCAAATAAATCTAGCTTTCAGTATTTCTAATTTTTACCTAAGCTCATTGCTCTGGGCCTTGATTACCTAATAAGCTTGGGTAAAACTGAACCAACTTCAAGAATGCAGCACTTTTTTTTTTTTTTTTTTTTTTTTTTT
>NW_016108173.1:96499-99097 GCF_001604975.1 Cebus imitator | reverse complement strand
TTTTTTTTTGAGACAGAGTCTTGCTCTGTTGCCAGGCACCAGGCTGGAGTGCAGCAGCGTGATCTCAGCTCACTACAACCTCCACCTCCCGCGTTCAAGCAATTCTCCTGCCTTAGTCTCCCAAGTAGCTGGGACTACAGGTGCACGCCACCACACCCAGCTAATTTTTGTATTTTTAGTAGAGACGGGATTTCTCCATGTTGGCCAGGATGGTCTCGATCTCTTGACCTTGTGATCCACCCGCCTCGGCCTCCCAAAGTGCTGGGATTACAGGTGTGGGCCACCGTGTCCAGCCAAACTCAATATTCTTATATGATTTTAAAAAAACTCATTACCTCAAAATAATAAAGGCCATGTATGACAAATCCATAGCTAATAGCATACTGAACACAGATAAATTGAAGGCCTCTCCTCTAAAGGCTATAACAAGACAAGGATGCCTACTTTCACTGCCATTATTAAGCATAATACCATCTCAATTGATGCAGAAAAAGAAAAACTTGAAAAAATTCAATGTCCTTTCAAAATTACAGCCAATAAATTGTGAGTAGAAGGACTGTACACCAACACACTGTACTGGGGGCTAAGACAGGCGGGTCACTTGAGATCAGGAGTTCGACACCAGCCTGGACAACATGAGGAAACCTGTCTCTACTAAAAATACAAAAATTAGGCAGGCATGGTGGTGCATGCCTGTAATCCCAGCTCCTGGGGAAGCTGAGGCAGGAAAATCACTCAAACCCAGGAGATGGAGGTTGTAGTGAACTGAGATCATGCCACCACACTTCAGCCTAGGCAACACAGCAAGACTCCATCTCAAAAAAAAAAAAGTTGTATGTAAAAAGCCCACAGTAACGATATACTCAATGCTGAAACACTGCAAGTTTTCTCTAAGATCAGGGGCACGATCTTGATGCCTGCTATCACTCTTCCTATTAAGCGTAGTGCTGGATGTTCTAACCAGAGCAATTAAGCAAGAAAAAGAAAACTCCCTTTCCCATTCAACTGAGAAAGGAAGAAGTAAAATTATCTGTTTACAGACAACATGATCTTTTATATGTAAAAACACACATATAAAATGTTAGAATTAAGAAATGAATTCAGCAAAGTTGCAAGATACAAAATTAACACTCAAAAATCCATTGTATTTCAAAGCTTACTATAGAGCTACAGTAATCAAAACAGTGTGTGGTACTGGCATAAATGCAGACATATAGATCAATGGAGTATAACAGAGAGCCCAGAAATAAATGCTTGCATATATAGTCAAATGATTATTGACAAGGATGTTAAGACAATTTGACAATTTGGTGAGAAAAGAACAGTTTTTTCAACAAATGCTGCAGGGAAAACTTCATATGCTCATGTAAAAAAAAAAAAAGAAGGTATATCTTTACCTTACACTGTATATAAAAATTGCTTGAAATGCATAAGGCCCAGCACTTTGGAAGTCTGAAGGAAAAGGATCACTTGAGCCCAGAAGTCCGAGATCAGCCTGGGCAACATAAAGAGACCTCATCTGTACACAATAATTAAAAATTAGCAGGCTGTGGCGGCACTCACCTGTAGCCCCAGCTGCTCAGGAGGCTGAAGCAGGAAGATCACTTGAGCCCAGGGATTCAAGGATCCAACGAGCTATCATGGTGCCACTGCACTCCAGCCTGGGTGGCAGAATGAGACCCTGTTTCAAAAAAAAGTAAAAATATAAAAGATGTAAGGGCTAAAGCTATAAAACTCTTCGAAGAAAATAAGGGAGGAAAGCTTCATGACATATATTTGGCAATGATTTCTTGGATATGACACTATAAGCAAAGATAACAAAAGCAAAATGGAACTACATCAAATTATAAAACTTTTGTGGACACTATAAAGAGAGTAAAATGGAAATTTACAGAATGGGACAAAAGATTTTCAAATCATGTATCTAAAAAGTGGTTAATATCCAGAATATTTAAAGAAATTCTATAACAACAAAAAACCCCAATAACACGTAATCCTAAAATTAATATGAAACCATGAAAGACGTCAAGTACTCAAAGCAATCTTAAGCAAAAATAACAAAGCAAGAGGTATTACACTACCTAACTTCAAAATATACTGCAAAGCTATAATAACCAAAAGAACATGTTACTGGCATATGTGAAAGGAAAATAAATCTTAGAGTCCCCAAAATCACTAAGTTAAAGGGAAAAGTCAAGCTGGGAATGGCTTAAGGCAAACCTGCCTTCCATTCTATTCAAAATTATCCCTCTGCTCATTGACATAAATGCATATGTGATTGCCTCCTTTGGAAAGGCTAATCAGAAATTCAAAAGAATGTAACCGTTTAGGCCGGGCGCGGTGGCTCAAGCCTGTAATCCCGGCACCGTGGGAGGCCGAGGCGGGTGGATCACGAGGTCAAGGGATCGAGACCATCCTGGTCAACATGGTGAAACCCCGTCTCTACTAAAAATACAAAAAATTAGCTGGGCATGGTGGCATGTGCCTGTAATCCCAGCGACTCAGGAGGCTGGGGCAGGAGAATTGCCTGAACCCGGGAGGCAGAGGTTGCGGTGAGCCGAGATCGCACCATTGCACTCCAGCCTGGGTAACAAGGGC
>NW_016108173.1:94351-96429 GCF_001604975.1 Cebus imitator | reverse complement strand
AAAAAAAAAAAAAAAAGAATGTAACTGTTTGTCTCTCATCTTGCTGTGACCTGGAAGCTCCCTCCCTGCTTGAGTTGTCCTGCCTTTCTGGACAAAACCAATGTACATGTTACATATATTGATTGATGTCTCATGTCTCATGTCTCCCTAAAATGTATTAAACCAAGCTGTCCCCTCACCACCTTGGCACACGTCATCAGGACCTTCTGATGATACAGGATATAAAAGGAAATTATTTAAGCAGATAGTGATGGCAAAGGAATCCTTGGCAAAACTTCCCTTCTAACAAAAAGCAGCCCTAGAAATAATTTCTTTTCTAACAAAGAGCAGCCTGAAAGATCGCGCTGCAAATATAGATAAGGAAGCAGGAGGCTTGCACAGGGGGAGGCCTACAGCTACACCAATAAAAAAGGGCTACCTGGGGGCCAGGCCTGTCCACCATGGGTCTCCACCAGCTTTTTTGTTAGCATATGTACAGTAAGAAAGGAATAGGCAACATAGAGCAGCTCAGGCAGATAACCCCCCTGCATAATAAAAAATTGTGGTGGAGGCTGCCAGAGACTCACACCCTATGCGGATGGCACACCTGGTCCTAACTGGTTTTTCACACCCTATGTAGATCAGACACAGCCTCCCCACTACCTCATCTATTAAAAACCCTGCATTTCACCACCGATCAGCAACCCATTTTTCCAGGACCCCTCTCTGTTGCAGAGAGCTATCCTCTTTCACCTATTAAATAAAGTCACTCTTTCTGTGTCTGCATCCTTGAGCTCCATGGCTGTGAGACAATAAACTTCAAGTGTCACCCCAGACAATCAGGCCACTTTATTGAGGCTGTGTCACAGGCATGCTTCCTCAATCTCGGCAAAATGAACTTTCCAAATTAACTGAGACCCGTCTCAGATTTTCAGGGTCTACATTTTGGTAACCACAAAGGGATTCTAAGTGGAGGTGCCCCAGTCTTTGACAGATGTCCTATCAGTGCTTGGTAACAGCTTGAGCTATCTTTATGGTTCAAACCAATAGGACAATTTGCTGAGGCCTAGATAATCTCTGATTTTCCAAAATTTGGTCAAGACCTAAAGTTTATTTTGCTGTATGACTCCTTTATTTATTTATTTATTTATTTATTTTTAGTATTACTTGCTTCCAACACAAGCAGGGTAAGTTTTTCTTGGTAACATGAAATTCCTGGAAGGCAGATAATTACTTTATGGAGTTTGAGCTTGCTTCTAACAGCGAAGGCAGATTTGAGTTTGTTCCTGCTTCTAGAATGGTAGAAAGCAGACTTCTGCCTGAGACCCAGCCCTAGGAAAGTGACTGAAGTGGGGTTTGTCTTGGCTAAAGTTTAACAACAAGCTGCTTGTAATTTCTCCTTGCCATTAGAGCACTCAGTGCCATTGCTTGTTTTGCTTACCTGTTTTCTTGCTGTTGTTTGTTTCTGTTTTTGTTGTTGTTTTGGTCTTTTTCCCATCAGGTTTGATCAACTCTATTCGACTTGATCAAATCCAAAGAAAAGTTCCAAGTTATGGAGAACAAGACCTCTGAAGTGGCTAAATTCACACACACACACAGACACAAAAAGGTGATGTGGTGTGGGGAGAAAAAATGGCCTGCAAAAGGAAGAAAAAGAGGAAAGATTTTTGATTTTGACGACTAAAGGGGTTTTATTTACATAACAAGGTCACCTTTTGCTAGCCAGGCCAAACAGAAAGAGCAATGGCTGTACTTCTGAAATAGCAGCAATTTGTTCTAGCTGAAATATAGTCATGAGCTTTTAAAAAAATTTTCCAGGCTGGGGGCGGTGGCTCACCCCTATAATCCTAGCAGTTTGGGAGGCCAAGGCGGGTGGATCACGAGGTCAAGAAATCGAGATCATCCTGGTCAACATGGTGAAACCCCGTCTCTACTAAAAATACAAAACTTAGCTGGGAGTGGTGGCACATGCCTGTGGTCCCAGCTACTAGGGAGGCTGAGGCAGGAGAATAGCTTGAATCCAGGAAGCAGATGTTGCGCTGAGCTGAGATCACACCATTGCACTCCAGCCTGGGTAACAAGAGCGAAACTCCGTCTAA
>NW_016108173.1:90092-94241 GCF_001604975.1 Cebus imitator | reverse complement strand
TGTGTGTGTGTGTGTGTGTGTGTGTGTGTGTGTGTTTAAAAGGCCTTCATGTTTCTGTTTTTATCCTAGGACCTTGTCTTTTTTTTCCAAGCAAAAATTGTTTTCTTCTCAGTTGACTGAATTTTGTTTTCTTCATTTACTTCTGCTGTCTCTCTTTTCTCTTGCACCTTCTGCTGCATGAAGGACCTAAAATAGTTTATGATAGCCAGGGGTTCCTTAAAGAAAATGATGAAGGGGTCAGCCACAATGGCTTACTCCTGTAATCCCAATGCTTTGGGAGGCCAAGGTGAACAAATCACCTGAAGTCAGGAGTTCAAGACCAGCCTTGCCAACAAGGTTGCTCTTTAGTAGAGACAGCTTTGAAACCCTGTCTCCATAAAAAATACAAAATTAGCCAAGCATGGCGGCACATGCCTGTAATCCCAGCTACTCAGGAGACTGAGGCAGGAGAACTGCTTGAACTTGGGAGGCAGAGGTGGCAGTGAGCCAAGATCGCACCACTGTACTCCAGCCTGGAAGACAGAGCGAGTGAGACTACAATTCAAAAAAAAAGGCTAGGTGGGGTGGCTCACAACTATAATCCCAGCACTTTGGGAGGCCGAGAAGGGTGGATCACCTGAGGTCAGGAGTTTGAGACCAGCCTGGCTAACCTGGTGAAATCCTGTCTCTACTAATAAACACAAAAACCACTTGGGTGTGGTGGCAGGTGCCTGTAATCTCAGCTACTCAGGAGGCTGAGGCAGGAGAATCACTTGAACCTGGGAGGCAGAGGGTGCAGTGAGCAGAGATCACGCCATTGAACTCCAGCCTGAGTGACAAAGCAAAACTTCATCTCAAAAAAGAAAAAAAAAAAGAAATTAAACAAACAAAAACAGAGAAGGCACCAGACTCCTAACTCCCTTTTAGGGAGAAATCTCTGTTTTTAGTTATGAAACCCCAAAAATGTAAACAGACAAGTTCATCTCCACTCTTAAATTGCTTACTTTTATATTGTGTTACCTGTTTCTATTTTTACTGAATAATTCAGTAAAATTACCATAAGTACTAATCTTGTGGCTTTAGGCAATTTAGTCCATAAACAATAAGGAAGTTTGTTTGGGAAAGGGAAGTTACTATCTTTGCTTCAAAGCTAAACTACAAACCTGGGGGGCAGAGGTTGCAGTTGCAGTGAGCAGAGATCATATCACTGTACTCCAGCCTGGCTGGGTGACAAAGCAAGACTGTCTTTTAAAAACAAACAACAACAACAACAAAAAAAACTTTTATAGGATCAAGTTGTCTATAATTAAAAGGAAATTATAGTGGTCTTCCTATAGATTGGGCTGATATTTTAAAAACTTATACATTAAATAATTGCTTAGAACAAATAAATTTTCTTGAGGGATTGATTTAATAGATTATAAGATATTTTAATTTTTCAACCCAAAGTTCAACTTTTATTGTATCTTACCAGTTTTTGTTTTCTATCCCTTCAGAAATAGTAATGCTCTCCTTCAACTCATTTTCAGCTCATATAAGTTTTTTTCGAGTTCTGTTTGTTGAGGTCTGATGTTAATAATATTTTCTTAAAGGTCTAAAGGAAATGTTTTCTTCCAACATAATATTCTGTGCAGTGCAGAAGGTCTTTTCTTTTGCCTTTTAGTAACTGGTCTAACAGATTTTATGGCTTATTGAAACAATTCCTATGCCATTGTTATTAAGTTTTGGTTTGCTTAGGAAAAAACTGAGATTAAAACAATTTTTTAAATTAATGTTATTACATCCCTATATCTTTCTATATGTGCTTTTAAGTCCTTGTCACATTGAGTTATAAGGTTTCGACTCCTGGGTCTAAAAAGGACAGCACGTCCTGCTAAATCTTAAACACTGACAGCAATTAAAGCCTCATCTTCAGGCCTGGTAAAAGATGCCAATAAAAAGAAAATGCATTCCGGAGACACAGAAATTAAAGGTATTCAACTCCTCAAGGTCCAGGGACTATCGAGGAAGAGGTGAGCGTGTGCTCAGGGCCCCAAGTTATCCCAAACTGCCCTTTTACAAAATAGGATTACAGGTCATTGTGAAATACGTCATTCATTTAACTGAAGTGATTATAAATTATAAATCATGTCTTTTTCTGACCTAATTAATCCTTTAAGGTATAAAGTTCCTTAAAGTCCAAAAATGACTTGTTTGGGTTTTTTTTGTTTGTTTGTTTTTAGTATAGAAATTATACAAAAACCATTGTCAAATATGAAATGGTGTTTGGTTTTCTTTGGGCTGTATTTGTATAAATATATTATTGATATGTGTTCCAAAATCACGGAAAACTCCTATAATTTTGATATGACTTAGTGTGTGCTATCAGTAATAATTATTATATTAAATTATTGCATGCCACAGAGGTAACAAGGTGTCAGTTGTGTCTTTGACTATGGCTGCCCTAAAACTCTTCTGTCACCCATGGACAATTGTTGTTTCAGTCCTCTTTAGAAGGTAGTTTTATAATCAGCTATAAAATTCTTAACGGGTGCTCCTGAATGCACATTTCTGATAACTTTGGAGGTTGTGACATCAGAATAGAGGAAAAACTTTCAGGACTCAATGAGACCTGAAATGTTCATGAATATCAAGTAAAGCAAAAATTAATTTCATGGACTGAACTAACAAGACTGAAGTACTATTTTTGACTTTTTATTTAAAACGTTGCTGATCCTGTAAAAGTTGTGAAAGTATTTCCAAGGGAAAATTCCTAGTGTTGTACTGGACCGAGCGTAGAAAGTTAGCACCAAGACAAAAGTATGCGCAATTGCAGCGTCATTTATTATGCCGGCGACCACAGAGGACTCACGTCTCTCCAACCTGTGGTATTGAAAGGAGGGTGCCAAGACTTTTTACACCCGAAAAACCATCTTGGGAGTGGGGGTGAGGAGCGGGGATGGGGATGAAAAGGCTTCAGACATTCCGAGGGCTAGTGGATTCTGTAAATTACCTCCTGGGCAGAGATGAGGGTGGGGGTCTCCGGACATTCCAAGGGCCAGGGGACTTTTGTCATTCCGTTTGTTAGTTAAGTGGTTTACAGTAGTCAAGATAAACATTTGTTTACACGTTATCTGGTTAAGGTGGAAATCACAGACCTTAGTTGCTTATTACAAGTCACAGGAGCCAGGATGGAACTAGCTTGGGCTGCTTAGTCTGGCAATTGCCGGTAAGCAAAGGCTAGCAATTCTGGCAGTTACTGATAAGAAAAGGTAAGCAGCTTTACATAGTGGCTGGTTTGCAGAGCAAACTAGCAGTTTTATTTACAGTAGCCAAGGCTAGCAGTTATTGTGAGGAGAATGGGGCAGCCGTTACAACTTATTGTAAAAAACAGCTTTTTCTTTTATAAAATGATGTTGTTCAGGCTCTAACTCTAGGCCAGCTACAGCACAATATTGTGATATTGTGCTGGCCTAAAGCCAGAACCTGAGCAACGCCAGCTTTTAAAAATGCAAAACTGTTTTTTAAATAAGTTGCAACGGCTGCCCCATTCTCCTCACAATAACTGCTGGCCCTTGGAATGTCCAGAGACCCCCACCTTCATCTCTGCCCAGGAGGTAATTTACAGAATCCACTAGCCCTCGGAATGTCTGAAGCCTTTTCATCCCCATCCCCGCTCCTCACCCCCACTCTGAAGGTGGATTTTGGGTATAAAAAGTCTTGGCACCCTCCTTTCGATGCCACAGGTTGGAGAGATGTGAGTCCTCTGTGGTCGCCGGCATAATAAATGACCCTGCAATCTGGCATACTTTTGTCTTGGTGCTAACTTTCTATGCTCGGTCCCGTACAACAATATCACACTAGCAATGGCAATGATTGTTGAAGGGATAGATTATGCCAAATTATTCTCAAAGTAGGCTGCACCAATTTACATTCCCTCCACCAATACATAAGGGCCTGTTTTCCTATATGGTCACCAGCTCTGACCATTAAACGTTAAACTTTTGCTTATCCAGGGCCGGGCGCGGTGGCTCAAGCCTGTAATCCCAGCACTTTGGGAGGCCGAGGTGGGTGGATCACAAGGTCAAGAGATCGAGACCATCCTGGTCAACATGGTGAAACCCCGTCTCTACTAAAAATACAAAAAATTAGCTGGGCATGGTGGCACATGCCTGTAATCCCAGCTACTCA
>NW_016108173.1:77202-88806 GCF_001604975.1 Cebus imitator | reverse complement strand
ACTGTATCTTGAAAGACATTAAGTTCTTTTTTTAAGAAACAGGGTCTCACTGTCGCCAAGGCTGAATTGCAGAGGCAGGACCACAGCTCACTGTAGCCTCAATCTCCTGAGCCCCAGCTATTCTCCAAACTCAACCTCCCAAACAGATGGAACCACAGGTACACACCCCTACACCTAGCTAATTTTCAAATTTTTTTGTAAAGACGGGGTCTCACCATGTTGCCATGGCTGGTCTCAAAATATTGGCCTGAAGCAATCTGACTGCCTCAGCCTCCCAAAGTGCTAAGATTACAGGCATGAGCCACTGAGAACGATGACTTACAAATCTTCTACTCAGATCTTGCTTCCTGCAAATTTGAAGACGTCCTCTAACTACTAGTGTTAATCTATCAGCATAGCAGTTCAAGTCCTGTGCTTAACTGAGGTCCAGCTGTAGTGAGTCTGTACATCTCACCACCTTAAAATGCTACAAAAGACTCATTTATCCACAAATATTAACTGTAACATCCTGAAGTTTCCAGACATTTAATCTAGAAGGAATTCAAGCTGTCAGGCAAGGTGTGGTGGCTCACGCCTGTAATCCCAGCACTTTGGGAGGCTGCGTCAGGGGATTGTTTGAGCCTGTGAGTCTGAGATCAGCCTGGGAAATACAAGGGGACCTCCTGTCTAAAAAAAAACAAAAACAAACAAACAAACAACAACAACAAAAAAAAAACGTAAAAAAAAAAAAAAAATTATCCAAGCTGGTAAAAGGACCACTTGAGTCCAGGAGGCAGAGGCTGCAGGGAGCCAAGGTTGCACCACAGCCCTCCAGCCTGGGCGACAGAGCAAGACTCTGCCTCAAAAATAAAAAGAAATTTAAAAATGAAAAACCACTCTTAGCTCACTGTCTAAACAAAATCAGGTAATTGGCCCGTAGCCCTGTAGTACCTGACCGTCCATTTCTGGTCGCTAACGATGACCACATATCCAAATTACGGTAAAGCTACCCAACAGAGACAAAGATTAGCGATTGGTGTCACGACCCCCGTTCCGCCTGCACCAGAGGCGGAGTCGCTACAGCTCTCCGCGAATTTAACAGGCGGTCGGCGTCCCTCAGCCTCTCGCTGGGTCTGAACGCAGCTGAGTGAGGCATGCGAAGACCTGAGAACGAAGGTTTCAGGACAGCAACCAGGGACGGCAGCACATGGGGCAGCCACTCCGTCTTCGGGCACAGCTGCCCAACGAGGGTTGTAAAAGACCCAAGTCACATCCTTCAGGCGCGTGCTGGCGCGGGCCCAGGCGACAGGGATTCCACCCCGCTAAGGCCGCAAACTGCGGGCCACGGGCGAGGAGCCCAGCGCGCAGGCCGCCAGGCCGGAAGGCGCAGGCTCCACCTCCCGCCGAGCGCGGCGCTCGCAAGCCGACGGCGACCTGAGCGCACCGGCAGGCGAGGACTGCGGGCGCTCACTGCCGACACGGGGCCCGCCAAAGCCGGCGTCTCCGCGCCGCCGGACCGCCCACCTGGGGGGCCCGCTCCCCTGCGCCTAGCAGCGCGGACAACCACCCTCGGGGCAGTGATGACGGTCCCTCGCGCCGGAGGGGGCTTAGTGAGGAAAGAGAGAAACTGGTGGCCACCGGGGAAGAGCACTGCGCTTCTGAGCAACCCCAGACACCACCACTGACTGAAAAGCCGCGGCCCCCAGCGGCGCGGACGCGCGACCTCCCGGCTCCTGAGAGACCAGACCCGCGGAGTCTCGCGGGATCTCGCTGTTCTCAGCGGCGCAGTGAATGAGACCGATCGAGGGGGTTCCACCAGCGCCGGGAGAGGGTCTGGTGACCTCGCAGCTCCTCCCACGTCTCCCCGGCAGCCCGCCTTGCGCATGCGCGGGTGGCGACGGCCGGCTACGGGTCGCGCGCGCGGCTGGCGCTATGGGGTTGAGCCGCGTCCGGGCCGTTTTCTTTGACTTGGACAACACGCTCATCGACACGGCCGGGGCGAGCAGGAGAGGCATGTTGGAGGTAACGTCCTCTCCCGTGGCGCTCCTCTCGGCGGGGTCAGTGCGCCCCGCTTCGTCCTGCGCGCCCACGTCCCCTTGACCCCACTTTCACCCCGGGGCCGCTCCTGCTTGTTGAGACTCAGAGCGTCCGAGTGCGGGGTGGCTGGAGGCGTGCGGGCCCTGCGGGGCTGCTTTCCCTGGCCTGGCCGCCGCTTGCCACCCAGCCTTGGACCCCGGGGCGGCTGCTCGCAGGTGCCTCGGCGCGCGGGACGCGGAAGGGCGCCGTGACGGCTGCCACGCTGGCGGAGACGCCCGTGGGCGCGGGAGGCGGCAGCAAAGCCGCGAGACCAGGTGCTGGGTCCGCCCAGGGTCCGGCTGTCGGCGCGGAGCTCGCCGGAGGGTCGCGTCCCCCGCGCGGCCTTCAGGGGTGCTGGGAGGAGACTTGGCAGAGTCAGCTCCAGTGTTGACCCAAGGAGTGACGGCTGTCGGTGGCGGGCCTGGACTTCAGCCCTGCTGTAGAGAATTGTCCCCGCAGAACTCCCTCTGGCCTCCCCGGAGGGTTGTGGTCCCCGTGGCTTTCCGAGGTGACACAGCAGAAGCCCGTACTGCGAGAGCATGCCCTTCCCTAGGCGCAGCTCCCCGGCACCCGCTCCTCTACGCGCGTGCAGGCGGCTTCAGATCCTCCCATGCTCCAGCCCCAGTCCACCCGGCTTCCTTTGTCTGCCTTCAGCTTTAAGGGGAAAGCAAAGGGTTTATCAATTGTGGAAAAACCCGCATTCAAAAGCTAATTCGTCCAAACCTGAGCGTCCCGTCCTCTTCATGCTTCAGTTAGTTTTTGTGTCCCTGGATCTTCCACTGCCTCATCCGTTTTCTTTTTAGGCGCATTCTACTCCTGCCTCATATTCATGTTTGCCATAGTTTTTTGTTTTGTTTTCTTTGTTTGTTTAATGTAAAAAGGACGCCTCCCTTTGGGCTGTTCTTCCTGCTGTAGATGTTACCTGTCTCTCTTGACAGCCATGTATTCCTGGAGAAATCTATACCCATTATCTCCTTGTCTCTAGCTTCTATTTATTACTAAATCCATCGTAGTGTCACTTCATCTTCACCACTAGACTGAAATAGACTTGCTGGGTCACTAGGCAGTCCCAAATTGCCAGAATCCGTGAATGTTTTTAAGTCTGTCTTCATGACTTTACTGAGGCATTCCACATTATATTACTGTATAACGTTGGCCTCCGCCTCAGCGATGCCACCGTGTGCCATATTGCCTCTAGTATCTCTTGCTGTGGACATTACATATTTACCTGTGGGTTATTAGCAAGCTAAGCCCTATGCGTTTCAATTAAGTTACTGCTTTAGGCCAATTCTTGCTGTAGGCCAACAGGTTGGGCTTTAAAATCAGACATTTTAATATGAATCACAGCTCTCCCAAAACCTAGCTGAAAGTGCCTTAACGAGTTAACCACTCGGAGCCTTGTATCTTCATAAAATGTGAATTATATTACTCCTCAATAACCCTATAATGCTTGGGAAGCCCATGGGTGCAGTGTCCACTCAGCGAATTATAGCACCTTTCACCCTCCTTCCTCAGCCTGTCCACCACTGCACATTCCCCATGCCATGTCTCAACTACAGCTCATTTCTCACCGAGACTGTTGTTGTGGGCTTGCCTTTAGGTTTACCACATCCAGTATGTCCTCCACATTCTTGCCACAGCAACATTTTTAAAACAAAGATTAAATTGTATGTTTCCCTGGTCTTTACACTCTCACTTATACTAGTGCTGCATTTTGTTCAGATATTTGTTTCTTTTCTGTTTTTCAATTTGAGACAAAGTCTCGGTCTGTTGCCCAGGCTGGAGTGCAGTGGCGCGGCTCACTGCAACCTCTGCCTCCTGGGTTTAAGCAAATCTCCTGCCTCAGTCTCTCGAGTAGCTGAGACTACAGGCACCTGCCACTACGCCTGGCTCATTTTTGTATTTTTAGTAGAGATGGCGTTTCACTATGTTGGCCAGGCTGATCTTGAACTCCTGACCTTGTGATCTGCCCGCCTTAGCCTCCCAAAGTGTTGGGATTACAGATGTGAACCGCCTCACCTGGCCTTGTTCAGATATTTCTTAATGCACCTGTCAAAGGATATTACAATTAATTTTGCAACTCAGGTGGCTACGACTAAATAGTGAGCTTCTTGGGAGGGAACAAGCTGTCTTATTTATCCTCATTCGACAAATGGCAAATGTCGAATAAATGCTGGATGGATGGATACAAATTTTTGCTTTGAGACTTGGTTCTGTTACTGCCTCCTTTATAATTAGTCTGTAACAATAAATGAGCAGGAAAAGAAATGAGCCTAATAAATTAGCAGAATCGAACTGTGCTCTTGGTTTTACAAGGAATACTTTATCACGTAAGGAAACAATAGCATTCATGGATGTTGAGCTATTCAAAAGTAACCATGCCAGCTTTCATAAATCACTGTAAATAATATATGAATGGAGGAAGAGGGAAAGGTTCAGCCATTGCCTTGGGTTGGGGAGAAGGGGTTGTATACTGACTGTATGTATCAACTTCAACTTTTTCTAATCACCTAGGGAAGTTATTTTTTTTCCTCCCTAGTTAGACTTTTCATGGCAAGTACCCAAAAGGAACTTTTCTGCAGAAACTTGACAAAGCAGAAGAGATTTCTGCATTTGTGAATTTACTTCTTAGTGGGTATGGCAAGGAATGTAATAAGTATTTATAGTTGTGGTAGAAAAAGTGGAGAGGGTAACAAATCAACATTTTTTTTTTTTCCTTGAGATGGAGTCTAGCTCTGCTGCCCATGCTGGAGTGCAATGGCACGATCTCAGCTCACTGCAACCCCCACCTCCCGGGTTGAAGTGATTCTCCTGTCTCAGCCTCCTCAGTAGCTGGGATTACAGGCTCCTGCCACCACACCCAGCCAATTTTTGTATTTTTTTTTTTTTTTTTTTTTTTTTTTTTTTTTTTTTTTTTGAGACAGAGTTTCGCTCTTGTTACCCAGGCTGGAGTGCAATGGCGCGATCTCGGCTCACCGCAACCTCCGCCTCCTGGGTTCAGGCAATTCTCCTGCCTCAGCCTCCTGAGTAGCTGGGATTACAGGCACGCGCCACCATGCCCAGCTCATTTTTTGTAGTTTTAGTAGAGACAGGGTTTCACCGTGTTGACCAGGATGGTCTCGATCTGTTGACCTCGTGATCCACCCGCCTCGGCCTCCCAGAGTGCTGGGATTACAGGCGTGAGCCACTGCGCCCGGCCCAATTTTTGTATTTTTATTAGTGATGGGGTTTCACTGTGTTGGTCAGGCTGGTCTCAAACTCCTGACCTCAAGTGATCCTCCTGCCTCAGCCTCCCAAAGTGCTGGGATTGCAAGCATGAGCCACCGCACCTGGCACAAATCAACATTTTAAACAGACTGGTCAGATTTGGCCTCATCGAGTAAGAGGATGTTGGAGCACAGACTTGAAATAAAAATAACAGAAGGGCTGCTTGAATTGCTAGACTGTGTGCAGGCAGTCCTCACTTTGTGAGTGTGTTTTTAAATTATTAAGTTTTATTTGGAATTCATCCCCTTCTGTTGTGCCGGATCCCTATTGATTTCAGTAGGGATAGCACCATGTTCAAGAGGCTAAAGAAGAGACCTGGAGTCAGCAAACGAGAACGGGTTTTTGAGGGAACTTACATACTAGACGTCCGGTGGGGGTGACTGGACAGACCGGCAGCCACTTGTAGAAGAAATGCAGTCTGTATAGCGTTTTCACTTAACACCCTAACCGCAGCAACCTCCTCCTGGCTACCTTCCTTTAATGGAAAACAAAACGCCTCAATCTCCTCTGCAGCCTGAGCTCTGCAGGATGGGATGGGCCAGGGTTCAGATCTTCCTCATGGATAAAGAATGAATATCTGGATTGGTCACTCTTGGACTCATTATCTCAGAACCCAGATACACATTCCTCATAGACCACAGGGTCATTCTCAGGGTCTGCGTAAGTTAATGCTGTCAGGTGCACCTGCCATACATTTCACATCCAAATGATTAGTATTCAGAATACACTTTTCTTAAAGTGTTGTAAAGTATTAGATGGTTCCCAAACTAAGCCCTCGAAAAGTCTTTTAAAATCAGTTAGCTAAACTAAAGTATTGATGATATTAACTTTAGTTCTGGGTCTAGAAAGACAGTAGAAGAATAGAGTTTCCTTTTTGTATATGTTTAGAGAGAGCCTTAAGATAGAGTTTTGAAGTGGATGAAGTTTGAGTTTATTAATAATCTACTGATAGCCCGCCCCTCTGTCAGAGCAGGGCCCCTTTCTTCAGGCCAGCGAGCACCTGGTGGGCCCTTTATACCAAAATCTTTTCAGGCTTGCCTTACCAATCACACACAAAGTATCATCATGCCTCCAAGTTAGAGAGCTGTAATGAGTGAGTGCTAATAACCTTTTTTCCTAAAAATGTTAATATTGTTAAAATGCCACTTGTTGTCCCAAATCAATCTGTAATTAGTTGCTGTGTGACCAAATGGGGAAGTTAATTGAAGGGATAGAATAGGAAGAGATTTTGAAACTTGGGAGTGGCATACCATGCCTTTACAAACATCTCCCTTTTAAGGTGAGCAAATCCTGCTTTTTCAGAGCCTCAAGAATGAATTTAGTGAAGCACCACTTGCAGTAACAGGAAATTGGGTCTATATTGGGAGCTCTGTGTTTACTGGTATGAGCCAGCCCCTATTTGAGCTCAAGCTCTGCGGAGCCCTAGAGGCATGTGTCCTTCGCAGCTGTAGGGTTGCTGAAATTTTAGAGCTCCTGTCAGTCGCATTCAATTGATATTGCTAGCAAAGATGGTGAGATAAACATGGAAACTGGAAAAGCTTTGTTTGTTAATAGAAATTTATAAAGCAAAAATTTGCGATGTTTTGCCTCTACCTAAAATTCCTAGGGCTAGTATATTTTTCTTGGGCAGATAAGATTTTTCTTAATGATTATATTTTCTTTTCTTTATTCTTTTTTAAAATATTTCTTTTTCTGATATGGATAAGTCTTCTGATGCATTTTCCAGTTAGCACAAATACCTCAAAAAATATTTTCCTTTCAGCCAGGCACAGTGGCTTACATCTGTAATCCCAGCACTTTGGAAGGCCAAGGCAGGAGCATTGCTTGAGGCCAGGAGTTAAAGACACTCCTGGGCAATACAGCAAGACCCCTGTCTCTAACAACACCAAAAAAATTATTAGCTAGGTATGGTGGTGTGCGCTTGTAGTCCTAGATACTCAGGGGATGAAGGGAGATGAGGCTGGGAGTTTGAGGCTGCGGTGAACTATCATCATTCCTCTACTGCACTCCAGGCTGCGTCTGAGTGACAGTGAGACCCCATTTCCAAAAAAAAAAAAAAAAAATTCTTTTTCCTTTGTTGTGATTATTTAACTCTGAGGGAAGAAAAACATGTGCGTTTCTTTCTCAATAGGTGAGTTGAGTTTCTGGTGTGTGAGTAGCATACTGCTTATTCCCTAGTTCCCACAGATATATTTTAGCCCTAGCTGGGTACGTTTCAAAGATGCAGCATTGCCTGTCATGCTTGACTTTCCTCAGATGCTCCCTGAACACAGTGACTTCCAGTGCAGGCAGTTCATGAGGTGATCCCAAGACACACGTTAAAGGGTCAAGTGCATACAGTTCATGAGGTGATCCCGGGACACACATTAAGGGGTCAGGGAGACAGGAAGGGGAAGGAGTTCAGTACAGGTTAGAGCAGCTTAATGAGCAGGTTACTGCTGTGAACAGCTGGAGGAGCTGTTCACAGAACAGCTCTGGGAGACAGTACACAGAACAGCGTTCAGTTGTGCTCCCCAAGGGGCAAGGAAGCTGTGATATTTATTCGCCAATTTCTACCCAACATTGGTTGAAGGCTGCTCCCAGGGCAACACTTTTTAGCCCCATCCTGTGTGTATAGATGCTCTTGTGTGTAGCCAAATAAAGCCCACAATTAGAGAGGCCCATACCTGGAGTGGGAAGCCGCTGACCAGTACATATAGTGTGTGTCAAGGGGATTTCTTCAGCACCTGCTACAGCATGGGGTTCAAGACTTCACAAACACAAACAGGCTCCCCACCTCCATCTCTTGGCAGCTTCCCTCACATGCCTCTATTTGGGCTCAACTCAGCTTCTTGCTTTTCCCACAAAATTTTAAACTTTTGGCCTTTATTCATGCTGTTCCTTTGTCTGGAAGGATTTTCTTCTCTTCCCATACCCACTTTTTCTGCTTGTTTATTCCTTGTCTCAGTGTGACTCTCTGCCAGCTACCCTGTGGAATGACTTCCATATTCTTCCCACAGCTTGTTTAAACTGCTCCCATGGCACCACCCCCTCATGCACCATCATTTGTAGTGGTTGTATATTATATTCCCCACCAGATAATGCCCCGAGGACAAAGGCCAGTCTCCAGAGCCTAAGACATAGTGCAAAGGCAAGCACATGGCTTTGGAAGTACGCAGGTGTGTGGATGCAAGTTAGATGGGCAAGTTATTAAGTTCTACACTTCCCTGCCTCATCTCAAACAGGGAGCTGTCTTGCAGGATTGTAGAAAAGATTCGAAATAATGTGCTAAGTATATGATACAATGCTTGCCACGTTAGGGCTTTTAGGAAAAGTTAGAAGATAGGCCAAATGGATTAGTATTATAAAAAGCACACATAAAGAGCCTTGGGAACATGAGAGAGGGAGTACTTAACTCAAAGTACAGAACTGGAGCCAGGCACAGTGGTTCATACCTATAATCCCAGCACTTTGGGAGAACAAGGTAGGACGATCACCTGAGGTCAAGAGTTCTAGCCAGCCTGACCAACATGGTAAAACCCGCCTCTACTAAAAATACAAAAATTAGCCAGACATGGTGGCGGGCACTTGTAGTCCCAGTTATTCAGGAGGCTGAGGCAGGAGAATCACTTGAACCCGGGAGACAGAAGTTACAGTGAGCTGAGATCGCACCACTGCACTCCAGCCTGGGTGACGGAGCGAAACTCTGTATCCAAAAAAAAAGGTACAGAATTGAGCACGCACGGTGGCTCTCATGCCTGTAATCCCAGCACTTTGGAGGCCGAGGCAGGCAGATCACTTGAGGTCAGGAGTTTGAGACCACCCTGGCCAACATGATGAAACCCTGTCTCTACTAAAAATACAAAAATTAACCAGGCGTGGTGGCAGGCGCCTGTAATCCTAGCTATTCCGGAGGCTGAGGGAGGAGAATCCCTTGAGCCTGGGAGGTGGAGGTTGCAGTGAGCCAAGATGGTACCACTGCACTCCAGCCTAAGCTACAGAATGAGACTGTCTAAAAAAAATAAAAGGACAGAATTGGATCCCATTCTAGATGTTAGTCCATTTAGGTCTTCAAAATGTGAAGTGGCTGTAGATGAGAAAAGATTATATGAACTAAATGTTATTTTTTCTGAGAATAGTCTAACTAGTGGTTGTCAGAAATTTTAAATGTTTTACCAAAAATAAATACAAAGGTTTTTTTGTTTTTTTGAGATGGGGACTTGCTATGTTGCCCAGGCTGGTCCTGAACCCCCTAAGCTCAAGCGATCCTGCCACTGCAGCCTTCCAAAGTGCGGGGATTACAGGCATGAGCCACCATGCGCAGCCCAATAAGCACAAGTTTTATTTTCATGTCTATGTGACCAGAGTGAAAGATGTTGAACTCTAAACTGCCAAAGGATTGTTATTAGCTATATATAAAGAAATTGGCTTTCAAAAATAAGTGAGCTCTGGAGAGGTTGGGAAAACTTTCACCTTGTCTCTAAAAATAAGGCCGATTCCCACCAGAAATGGCCTGCTTTAAAGCAGAGGAGTGGGCCAGGCACAGTGGCTCACGCCTGTAATCCCAGCACTTTGGGAGACCAAGGCAGGTGGATCATGAGGTCAGGAGTTCGAGACCAGCCTGGCCAATATGGTGAAACCCCGTCTCTACTAAAAATACAAAAAATTAACTGGGCATAGTGGTGTGCACCTGTAGTCCCCGCTGCTCAGAAGGCTGAGGCAGGAGAATTGCTTGAACCTGGGAGGCAGAGGTTGCAGTGAGCCGAGATCATGCCACTGAACTCCAGCCTGGGTGACAGAGCAAGACTCCATCTCAAAAAAAAAAAAAGCAAAAACCAGAGGAGTGGAGTTGTAATCTCTCAGCCACTTGTAGGATCACAGCTTCCTAGGGCATGACTATTAAAGATACGCAGTGTGTTAATGGAGTTGTTTTCCATTACTTAGGTGATAAAGCTCTTACAATCAAAATACCATTATAAAGAAGAGGCTAAAATCATCTGTGATAAAGTTCAAGTAAAACTCAGCAAGGAATGTTTTCATCCTTATAATACATGCATTACTGATCTAAGGACTTCACATTGGGAAGAAGCAATCCAGGAAACAAAAGGTGGTGCCGCCAATAGAAAATTGGCTGAAGAATGTTACTTCCTTTGGAAATCTACCCGTTTACAGCATATGACACTAGCAGAAGATGTCAAAGCCATGCTCACTGAACTTCGAAAGGAGGTCCGCCTACTTCTATTAACAAACGGGGACAAACAGACCCAGAGGGAGAAGATTGAGGCTTGTGCCTGTCAGTCCTATTTTGATGCTGTTGTTGTAGGTGGAGAGCAGAGAGAGGAGAAACCAGCACCGTCCATATTTTATTACTGCTGCAGTCTTCTCGGAGTACAACCTGGGGACTGTGTGATGGTCGGTGACACATTAGAAACCGACATCCAAGGAGGCCTCAATGCAGGATTGAAAGCAACAGTCTGGATCAATAAAAATGGAGTAGTGCCACTGAAGTCCTCCCCAGTTCCGCATTACATCGTTTCTTCTGTGCTAGAATTACCTGCTCTCTTACAAAGTATAGACTGCAAAGTCAGTATGTCCGCTTAAAGCACATAAAAGGGCATGATTATGAATGTTAGAGTCAATTTGCAGAGTATGAACTAAGAAAAGTTAGGGTACTCCACTTATAATAATCCAGCTCTAAGAATAATTTTACTTATGATTTAATGGCCAATATTTTGAAGTTATTTAAATTGTAACAACCAACCATTGACTGATACTTATATCTGAAAATTCAGATTGCATTAATACAAGTCAGTGGTATAGCCTAGAAAATTTGAGAAAATATGTGTTAGTCTGTAACTGGAGCTTTTAAAAATTATGTTATTAATCTTTTAGTATCTCGGCTCCATAATGCCAGGCAGGATTGCTTTACACATGGATGCCCAAATGTAAGGTTTATCTTCTGGCTTAAAAATATTTTTTAAAAACAGATGTTTCTAAAATACACAGATTTATCAAAGCAGCTGAATCTGGTTAATATGAAGTACTAAGTCACATGCAAATCGAGGTATTTTATAGTGAAATTATTTGGCATATTTTGAAAACAAACAGTTATGAAAACAAGCAGTATTTTTTGCCTACTTTGGATGTATACTTTCTATTATGAATCTGATTTTTCTTATGACCTTTTTTTTTGGAGGGTAGGGGGCAGTTTTTCTGTGATGTGTGACAGAACAGTTAGAAAAAGCTGTTAAAATCAACACGTGGTGCTCCATTACCATGACATTTTCTCACCTGTGCACAGTG
>NW_016108173.1:67080-76651 GCF_001604975.1 Cebus imitator | reverse complement strand
ATCTCTGTTGCCCAGGCCGGAATGCAGTGGCACCATCCTTGGTTCACTGCAGCCTCTCTCTCTTGAGCTCAAGTGATCCTCACACCTCCTTGTGCCTCCCAAGTAGCTGGGACTGCAGGCACATACCACCACACCTGGCTAATGTTTGTTTGTTTGTTTTTGTTTTGTTTTGTTTTGTTTGTAGAAACAGGGTTTTGCCATGTTGACCAGGCTGATCTCGAATTCCTGGACCCAAGTGATCCGCCCACCTCAGCCTCCCAAAGTGCTGGGATTACAGGCATGAGCCACTGTGCTGGCCTCCTCAAAATTAGATTTTGCTATGAGCCATTTCCAGAGTGCCAATATAAGACTCGTGTGACTCTTAGAGTTACCATCTGCCTTAAATCTCTGTTTTTCACATTCTTGGAAATATATCATTGTTTTGCACATTTCTGTATCTAATTCAGGGTTTACTAGGAGCTTAATAATTAATGGCTACATAGCAAGGCATCTTCTGGGAACCAGAGAATTTTCTCTAGACTATTAGGCTAGATAGTCTCATGATTACACTAACCAAACCTGGAATAAAGTGGTTGATAAAGAATAAAGGGCTTATTAAAGTGGTTAATAAATATGATTTGGTTTGGGTTTTGTTAGGTTTTTCTTCCAACTGTTTAAGAAACTACTAATGTAAAATAGTAGGCTGTGTTTTGGGATGTGTATAGCTATGTCTCCAAGACTAATACTCAGAGAATCAAATTGTAGATTTGTACCTATCTGTGAGCCTATTTCTTTAGCCAGTTTTCCGTCTGCTGCCAAGAAACAGGATTCTCTGCCTCATGCAAATGCCCTTTTGTGTTTACCTCTTGATTTTTAAAAACGTGATTGTGTCCTTCACTGTCCCAAGATGCTGTTGCTATAACAGTGAACATTTATGAACAGAGGATGTTTGTAGTTCCAAGTGCAGTTCCCATATGATCTCGATCATATTTTAGCTATTTAAAAATTAACTTGGAGGATTTTGGCAGAATAGACATGTGCATGCTTGCTCTGATAGATTGGTTGGCGTGTGCTGCTGAGGGCTTGTCTTTTTAGCTGTCCCACAGGATGGATGTAGGCAGTGCCACATTCATTATGCTGTGAGTAAATGACTGTGAGTAAATTTTACTCACAGTAAAATTCATCACTCCTACAATGGGGATAGCAAATCTCAACAAGATAGCTTCTAGGATGTTAAGTGAGCAGTTCTCCAGCAGAAACAATGTAGAGGAAAAAACTGAATAATTAAATTTCCTTGTCTTCACAGTTTGTATTCTACAGTACTCTGTAGAATAATATATACAGTAATATATTACATTCCATTTGCACCCTTCCTTAGGGAAGAACTTTGTGGTTATCTACCTTCTGAGTGGAATGTTACAGAAAATATTTTAAAATACTGGAATAAACATATGATTTTAATAATTTTAGAAAATATTCCTTGAAATTAAAAAATGATGTAACAGTGATGTTTTGTCATCTTTATTTTGTAAAAAGTTTCCCTATAGTGGTCTTCTCACACAAAGCCAGAGGCCCTCCCTAACAGTTTACAGTGGCGGGCCTAGAGCAGCCATGAGTGGACACTGCACCTGGAATACCAGCAGCAGGTGAGGCTGTTTGTTTCCATGTGCACCTCCACATACAAGGGCACAAACATCTCAGATCTGGGATTGCCCTGGACCCAGTGAATGCTCAATATTGTAGGAAAGCAGGTCTCTACCAAAGTACTTGGTTTATTGCTTTCAAATTTATTTGCAACCTTCAATAAGAAACATTTTCTGTCATAACCTCTTTAACACATAGTGAACATATTAATATGTATATTAAATCTAGTTTTATATGTTTAAGTTTTATAAAATATCCTTGTTATGATGATCAGATATTTTTCATTCCATTCTTGTTTGAATTAGGGAATATATTCATTGTTGAACAAGTACTATTTGCAGTACACAAGTCAAAAAAAATAAAAGGGTGAATGGTGAAAAGTCATTCTCATCTCTTTCCTAGGGGCCCACAACCTACCTGCCCTAAAGGCCACTACTGTTTGGTTTGTATTTTATTTTTAAAAATAGAGACAAGGCCTCACTGTGTTGCCCAAGCTGGTCTCAAACTCCTGAGCTCAAGCAGTCCACCTGCCTTGGCCTCCGAAAGTGCTGGGTTACAGGTGTGGGCCATGGCACCCAGCCAAGGCCACTGCTATTACCAGCTTCATGCGCATCTGCATATAGAAATGTATAGGACTATATAGAACCTGGAATTCAGGCAGATTTTTAATTTCTGTATTTCAGTTTAGGTAACAGTGTTCTTACTCAGATAATCAAAGAGTCATGTAGCTTGTGTTTAAGCCATTTGTGTTAAGAACATAATACCTTCATAGTCTCAGCCATGTGGGAGATCTCTGTGATTCCATTGACTTTTGCATACCACCACCCTGGTGATTCCCTTTGCCTCTTATGTTAAATTTCCTATTTTCTGTGTTGTGTGTATTCCTTTTTTGACTTATTCCCTCTTTCTGGTGGCATGCATCCTTGAGTAAGTTCCATGTGTAAGAGATAAAATTGAGGTCTGAAATGTCTGAAAATGGCTTTATTCTCTTTTCCCATCATTGATAGTTTTAACAGCATGTGTTTAGATAACATTTTTATTTGAAATTTTGAAGGCATTGTTCTGTGGTCTAGCAGACATTTGTATGTGACCACTTTCTTTCTTGTAACTCTTGGAACCTTATTTTCCTCTGGCCCATGATCATGTGCCTTGGAGAGGGTGTTTCCTTCCTCTGTGCTTGGTACACTGAACCTTTTCATCAAAATCATATTTTCTAAATCCTGGGGAATGTAATGACTTCATTGATAATTGCCTCTCTCTTTTTTTTTCCGATTTCTCTGATTTCTGGTTTTTTGCTAGTTTCTCTTATCCTTATCATTCAGATGTTAGAACTCCTTTACTAACCTTCCACTTTATCTCTTCACTCCTATTTTTCCATCTCTGTTACTCTCTTCAACTTTACCTTCCAATCCTTCTATGATACAGCTAGTGCTCGACTTACGACCACGATTGGTTCCGACAGACCGGCCGTAACACGGTTTGGTCGTAAGTTGAGTAGGCTATATGTACAGTACTGTGAAATGATGTTATAAAAATCTTTGTCATATTTTATCATAATTTTCTTTCATTATTGTTATATATCATAATTTTCTTTCTTGGCAGTGCTGCCGGAAGCTGGTTCGCACTGTCGTACGCCCAGCTGGGCAACGTTTGCGCTGCCAGATGCGGAGCAGTTGTGGCTAGCGATTGTGGTCGTAAAGTCCAATGGTCGTAAGTTGCATAGGCCGTAAGTCGGTCAATACCTGTATTTTTCCTCCACCATCATACCTTCTAATTTCTAAGAGCTTGATTTTTTCTTTTTTTTTTTTTGAGACAGGGTCTTAGTCATCCACAGAGGAGTGCAGTGGCACAGTCATGGCTCACTGCAGCCTTGAATTATTGGGCTCAAGCAGTCTTCCTACCTCAGCCTCCAGAGTAGCTGAGACTACAGGCACATGCCATGATACCCAGCTAATTTTTTTGTATTTTTTGCAGAGACAGGGTTTCACCGTGTTGCCCAGGCTGGTCTCAAACTCCTGGCTTCAAGCAATTCACTCACCTGGGCCTCCCAAAAGTGCTAAAATTGCAGGCATGAGCCACCGTGCCCGGCACCAGTGCATTTTTTAATCACTTGAGGTCAGGAGTTCAAGACCAGCCTGGCCAACACAGTAAAACCCCGTCTACTAAAAATACAAAAATTAGCTGGGCATGGTGCTGTGCGCCTGCAAGTTCCAGCTATTCTGGAGGCTAGCACAGAAGAATCACTTGAACCCAGGAGGCGGAGGTTGCAGTGAGCCAAGATCACACCACTGCACTCCAGCCTGGGTGACAGTGAGACTCCATCTCAAAAAAAAAGTCTTTACTTTTACTTAAATAAAAAGAATATGTGTATATATATATATATATATATATATATATATAAAAATTAGATGTAATATAACTAAAGAATATACATATAATTAGATGTCTATAATTATATATAATATATATAATTAGATGTCTATATATGTATAGATAATTAGATGCCACGAAGTAGGTGGCAAGGTCTTAAATATGTATGTTGTGAGGCCCAAGGACCTCCCAAGAGCTTTTTAAAAACATTTCTAAATAACATTCTGGGTTTTTTGGTTTTGTTTTGTGTTTGAGTGGAGTATCATCTCTGAAAAAAAATTAGGTTTTAAAAGAATCCACAGCATATACCATTCTAAGTTCCTCTAATCTGATTATTCGGGTCTGTTTGTTCGTACTAGAGGTTTTTCTCAAGTGCCCATTAACCCTTGATTATTTATGATAAAGAGAAGAGAGTTGGAAATGCTGATTGGAAGTTCCACACAAGTGGATGGGCCTTCTCAAATTAGAGGTTCTTTTACTGTGGGGTATCTGGATGGGCTGTTAGTTGAGGGATTCCTGAGGTCAGTGTGTTAAAGTATTTTCTCCTTTGGGAGGCCGAGGCGGGTGGATCACGAGGTCAAGAGATCAAGACCATCCTGGTCAACATGGTGAAACCCCGTCTCTACTAAAACTACAAAAAATTAGCTGGGCATGGTGGCGCGTGCCTGTAATCCCAGCTACTCAGGAGGCTGAGGCAGGAGAATTGCCTGAACCCAGGAGACGGAGGTTGCGGTGAGCCGAGATCGCGCCATTGCACTCCAGCCTGGGTAACAAGAGTGAAACTCCATCTCAAAAAAAAAAAAAAAAAAAAAGTATTTTCTCTTGGTTGGTCTGCTTTCCTGAGAATATTCCAAACCGGAGAGTAGAGGCCTGATGTCAGCATTGGTAGCTGAGTGGAAAGGGTGTGTGTGCATGTCGTCACCTACAGCTATGCCTGATATTTCCCAGGTCAGAGAGCCCTCTGTCTTACCCTCTCCAGAGAAGCATCCCAATGTCTGCTGAGAGTGAACAGGTTCGAGTGGGGACAGGGATCTAGGGGTTCATTTGTACCTTGAGCACCTTTAACCCAGCTCCTTAATTCAACTGTGCCTTCCCTCTCCCTCAGGACCACAGCATCTGGGGATGTTAGTGCCCAAGTCTTTGGAGGAGTCTCCTGTGCACCTCATTATTTCTCACCCTTCCGCACTGCTGGTCTGGACTCGCTTTCTTTAGTCTATTAGATCCTTTGCCACTTGTCCACATGCTTTGCAGCTTCCAAACTTGTGGTTGATACCTGTCTTCCTGGTCCGTGTGTGTGTGTGTGTGTGTGTGTGTGTGCGCGCGCGCGCGCGCGCGCGCGAATGTGTGAGCATGCACGCGTCTACATTTGAATTCCTTTGTTGTAGTTTGAGCTGAGTTGTAGTTTTATGCAGCATTGGAAACAGCTCACTACAGCCTCAACCACCTGGATTCAAGCAATCTTCCTGCCTCAGGCTCCTGTGTAGCTGGGACCACAGGCACATGTCACCATGTCTGGCTAATTTTTTAGGGGTACAAGCTATCAGATGTGTATTTCCATCCACCATCTTGATATGGAAGTTCTTTTCCTACTTTGTGTTTCAGTGTTTGTCAAGACCCATGAAACTGACCCCATGCCCAATAGTGGCTACTCACAGGTCGGAAATGCTCATTTGAGGTGGAGATTTACAGCATGCCTGAAGCAATTTTCTTCTTTTTAATTTATTGTTTTGAATTATCTAGTTTCCTTTTTCTCTATGTCTTTGTATGTGACACTCTTTGACATAACTCTCATTGCGATGGGGGTCTCCTTCTTGTCTTGTGTTTGTGAATTTTCTCCATTGCTTGGACATAGATGTTTATTGACATGCTTGCACAGCCTGACTGGGTTTTTGGCCAACATCAGCACCTGTATTCCCAAATCACTTCTAAGAGAGTGTAACTGTCTTAAGACAGTTACACTCTCTTATTTTTTTGAGATGGAGTCTTGCTCTGTCACCAGGCTGGAGTGCAGTGGCACAATCTTGGCTCACTGCAACCTCTGCCTCCTGGTTTCAAGCGATTCTTCCACCTCAGCCTCCCGAGTAGCTGGGACCACTGGCGCTTGCCACCACGCTCGGCTAATTTTTTTTGTATTTTTAGTAGAGACGGGGTTTCCACCTTGGCCTCCCACAGTGCTGGGATTACAGGCGTGAGCCACCACACCCAGCCCACTCTCTTAGATTTCTTTAAAATTAAAATCCTTCTTACTGGTATACATTAGATTTACACTTTGTTTTTTTTTTTCCCCCTTAGAGTTATACTTTTTAAAAATTAACTTACTCTAGCAATAGGACTAAAATTTAGTCAGATAAAACCACAAATTTTTTAAACCACTCTTTATTTATATTACATATTTGATAATACAGTTACTTACACTGGATTTCTTAGAAGATATTGCGATTCTTTCTGGGAAATCAGCCTGACCTTCAGATAAAAATCTTCAGGCTGGGCGCAGTGGCTCATGCCTGTGATCTCAGCACTTTGGGAAGCCAAGGTGGGAATATCGCTTGAGACCAGGAGTTCAAGACCAACCTAGGCAACAAAGAGAGACACTGTGTCTACACAAAATAAAAAATTAGCCAGACATGGTGATATGTGCCTGTGGTCCCAGCTACACAGGAGCCTGAGGCAGGAAGACTGCTTGAATCCAGGTGGTTGAGGCTGTAGTGAGCTGTTTCCACTGCTACATACTCTGTTTCTGCCACTATCTGCCTGGGTGACAGAACAAGACTCTTTTAAAAAAAAAAAAAAAAAAAAAAAAAAAAAAATTTTTTAAAAAAAAAAAAAAAAAAAAAAAAAGATTTTCAATATTCAAATTTTTTTTTTTTTTTTAGACAGAGTCTCACTCTGTTGCCCAAGCTGGAGGGCAGTGGTGCAATCTTGGCTCACTGCAACCTTTGCCTCCCTGGTTCAAGCGAGTCTCCTCCCTCAGCCTCCCAAGTACCTGGGATTATAGGTGCCTGCCACCATGCCTGGCTAATTTTTGTATTTTTAGTAAAGATGGGGTTTCCCCATTTTGGCCAGGCTGGTCTCAAACTCCTGACCTCAAGTGATCCACCCGCCCTGGCCTCCCAAAATGCTGGGATTACAGGTGTGAGCCACCACGCCTGGCCAATACTGAAATTTTAAAAGTCACAGAAGATAGGCCTGGTGGCTCATGCCTGTAATCCCAGCACTTTGGGAGGCTGAGATGGGAGGATTGCTTGAACCCAGGAGTTCAAGATCAACCTGGGCCACGTAGCAAGACCACGTCTCTATTTTTTTTTTAATTAATGAAAATTTTTAAAAAGTCACAGAAGATTAAATGGTCTAAACCACCAGACAACTAAAGAAATAATAAAATAGTTCCGTTTAAAATCATATTTTGTATCAGCTGGGCATGGTGGCGTGTGCCTGTAATCCCAGCTACTCAGGAGGCTGAGGCAGGAGAATTGCCTGAACCCAGGAGGCAGAGGTTGTGGTGAGCCAAGATCGCGCCATTGCACTCCAGCCTGGGTAACAAGAGTGAAACTCCGTCTCAAAAAAAAAAAAAAAAAAAATTAATTTGCCAACTGTGTCTGGAAATATTCTGTTATTTCCATTTGAAGTAGAAAAAAAGTCTAGAAACTGTAAGAACAAGAAAGCTCCTTTTGTGTAAAGTGGTTACTTTAAAAAAATGCTTCTAAGAAGAGAAAGAGGTTACTTATTAGTTCTAGAATATATATTTCTATTACAAGTAACAGGTAGAATAATGGTTCAATTTTTTGACAACATAAACTGTTGATGTATTTATTCCATGATTTTAACCATAGAGGATCTAAACAACCAGAGTTAATTATGTTAGATAGTAATGTAATATTTTATCCTTATTTTTCACTTATACTGTGAATTACTGGCCTAATTTTATGTGATAGTTTAACATTTCAGGTCGTTAAGCATGTTTAAAATCCCCAACTACAAATAATTTGGAAAGAAATAACTCTATTAAATAAAATAATATGCATTGAGACATTTTATTATATATTGATATGGCTTAATAAAATAATTTGGGGTTTAATGTTTACCCCTTTAAAAAAAATCATATTTTGTAATTCTTAAAGGAATTATATTGACCATTTTATTGATTATTAGATTGACCATTTTATTGAAGCTTAGAGGTTAAGCAAATCAGCCATTTTAGACTCTCTCTCTCTCTCTCTTTTTATTTAATTAATTAATTTTTTTTAAGACAGTGTTTCACCATGTTGGTCAGGCTGGTCTCAAACTCGTGACTTCAGGTGATCTGCCCGCCTCGGCCTCTCAAATTACTGGGATTACAGGCATGAGCCACCGCGCTTGGCCTAGACTCTCATACATGTGCCCTCAGCCCGCTCGGCATCTCTGTGTAGATGTCTAATAGACATTACCAAAATAACTCCTCTCCAACCAAACTCCTAGATTTCTCTCACAAATCTGCTCTTCCTGCTGTCTTCCACATCTCAGTGATATGGCCATTTTTTTTCAGGATATGGCTATATCTTGCACTTAGGAATATGCCTGGTCCATGGTAGGTACTCAGTGAATATTTGTTGAAAGAAAGAGTTGTTATTGGCTATTTCTATGAAAATTAATTGAAATTAAATAAATGTCTTACTTTCCCTCAACAAAGGGCAACTCATCAACTTGTTGGTTTTTGTTAAAATTTTACTTTTCCTTCGTTTCACATGTGGAATTGTCCTTTGCACCACGATAAAGCAGAATGGAAATTCTGTGTTGAAGACCGCAGTGATGATGCTAGTTCACTTCCTGTAATCTGCCTGTTTCCAAGCAACAGCTAATAACCTGTACCACACTGTTGAGCTGATATGGAAATGGCAGTTGACGGAATAGTCACAAATCTCCATTTATTTCACATATGTATTTAATGAAGAAAATCTTTCTTGAGTACATTTACAATCTCTAGCAGTTACTGTCATTATGATGGAAAATATTCATGTTCTGTTCCTGGGTTTTGTTGTTTTTTTGGGGTTTTTTTTGAGACAGGGTCTCACTTTGTCACGCTGGGGTGAAGTGATATGAAGATGGTTCACTGCAGCCTCGCCTCCCAGGCTCAAGCGATCCTCCTACCTCAGCTTTTCAAGTAACTTGGACTACAGGTGAGCACCACCATGCCCAGCTAATTTTTGTATTTTTTGTAGAGATGACGTTTTGCCATGTTGACCAGGCTGGTCTCAAAGTCCTGAGCTCAAGTGACCTGCCCACCTTGGCCTCCCAAAGTGCTGGGATTACAGGTGTGAGCCACCATGCGCTGCTAGAAAATATTCTTAATACGGTTTGAAATATACCTTTATTTGAAAGGATCCTACAGGCTATTAATCAAATACAGTGCTGAAAGCATCTATCACATAAGGGGTGAAAATGGCAGAAGTAGCTGGAGTCAGTAGAAGAGAGACTAGAAGAGAGCAATAGAAAATCAGTTACTTGGCCGGGCACGGTGGCTCAAGCCTGTAATCCCAGCACTTTGGGAGGCCGAGGTGGGTGGATCACAAGGTCAAGAGATCGAGACCATCCTGGTCAACAT
>NW_016108173.1:47730-65642 GCF_001604975.1 Cebus imitator | reverse complement strand
CCCAGGCTGGAGTGCAGTGGTGTGAACATGGGTCCATGCAGCCTAGACCTCCCTGGCTCAAGCATCCTCCCACCTCAACCTCCCAAGTAGCCGGGACTACAGGTGTGCACCACTGCTGCTGGCTGATTTTTGTATTTTTTGTAGAGACAGGGTTTTGCTATGTTGTCCAGGCTGATGTTAGATCCCTGGCTTCAAACGATCTTCCTGCCTTAGCCTCCCAAAGTTTTGGGATTACAAGTATGAGCCACTGAACCTGGCCTCGTTACTTCATTTTATACCAGTGGATTTTATTTGAGTCATGGCTAAATCGAGAAATCTAGAAAAAGTTGTGGACCTTCTTCTGCCCAAAATTAATCTATTCACATACTCAGACATTTACATATTATTTCAGGGGTTCACCAAAAACCCCTTAGCCCCTCACAAGTCCATCCATAGACACCTCTATGAAATACAACCTTAGTTTATTCCTTGGTGTATACCACCCTTGTTATACTTGCCAAATTTTTCTCTCTTTTTTTATTTTTATTTTTTTGAGACAGAGTCTCAGTCACCCAGACTAGCGTGCAATGGCATGATCTCGGCTCACTACAACCTCCACTTCCTGGGTTCAAGTGATTCTCCTGCCTCAGCCTCCTGAGTAGCTGGGACTATAGGCGCCCGCCACCACGCCTGGCTAATTTTTTGTATTTTTAGTAGAGATGGGGTTCACCATGTTGGCCAGGCTGGTCTTGAACTTCTGACCTCAGGTGATCCACCTGCCTTGGCCTCCCAAAGTGCTGGGATTACACCACTGCGCCCGGCCAAGTTCTTAATAATTAGGGATATCTATGTCATCTTTTTGTACAGCTCCCAAGCTTGAAATCTGTGCTTGAAAATGTAATAAATAAAATAAGTTAATAAAATACACTTTGAAAACCACACAGACAGTGCTTTACTTAGAGTGTCCAACAGATGCCATTGGAATAAGATATCGATGCTGCTCCTCCAGAAACAGCTGTTTTGTTTCTGGCAGTCCCTGGGTGAGCCCCTCCCTCTGGGAAGGATGAGCGCAGCTCAGATGCTCAGTGCATACTGAGGGCATACTGAGGCCAGCATCCATCCAGGGTGTGTGTGTGTGTGTGTGGTGTGTGTTTGTGACACAGTGTTGTTCTGTAACCCAGGCTAGAGTGCACTGGTGTGATCTCTACTCACTACAACCTCTACCTCCTGGGTTCCAGCGATTCTCCTGCCTCAGCCTCCCAAGTAGAGTAGCTGATATTATGTCATCACGCCCGGCTAATTTTTATATTTTTAATAGAGATGGAGTTTCACCACAGTTGCCAGGCTGGTCTTGGCTTCCCAAAGTGCTGGGATTTGAGGTGTGAGCCACTGCACCCGACTGGGTTTTTTTGACTAAAAATGTTAGTGTCCACAGTGTTTTTAACAGTTTTCTAAAACCTTCACTGTGCAATGAGGAAAGCAAAGCCCGGACTGGTGAAATGACTGGCACATGTTCCCACCTGGTGGATTGGCGCCGCCAGCCCTGCTCCCTCCTGGTCTGCCAAATGCTATTCTTGCCCCAGTCCATGGGAACTCCCCAGACAGCATTAGATACTACGGCAGGTTTTTAAAATTTGAGGGTCACATTTGGAACACCACTAAAACTAGAGAACAAAAACTAGAGAACAATATACTAGAAACAGGAGTGTCCCCAGTGTGCTGAACAAGGATGCCATGAGGCGCAGTGGCTCATGCCTGTAATCCCGGCACTTTGGGAGGCACTTTGGCAGGCGGATTACCGGACATCAGGAGTTAGAGACCGGCCTGGCCAACATTGTGAAACCCCATCCCTACCAAAAATACAAAATTATAGGTGTGGTGGCACAAAGAAATCCTGTAAACTGCCTTCCCCTTTCATCTTCACTTTCTCCACTGCGATATTCTTGACATGGGTAAGGGAGTTTGAAAGTCAGGAAACAAGTTCTTGACTGATTAATTTGACAGCTCCTCTAGCAAGTGTCACTAACTTTGGTGCCTGATGTCTGCTTAGGTCAAAATTTCCATTTTGAGGCTGCACCTGTGATCCACCCGAGCACACGTGTCCTGAATTGCAATTCCTTGTCATTCCTGAATCAACTCTTTGTTTTGGGAGAAAAACAGTTCCAATTTTGACACCCTCATACATAAGCAAGAAGGAATATGGCACAACATAGTTGACACCTCCTGAAAGAAAGTCTCATAAGGAGGCCACTGTGCAGTGGCTTGACTGAGGATGTGAATTGAAGCTAAGGATTGAAAGAAATGAAACATTTAATTGGGACAAAGAAGTGAGAGAGCGTTTCCAGGGAGAGAATTAATTCAGTTCAACACAAGTGTAGAGGGCCCCTCCTGAGTGCTAGGTGCTGAGTAACCAAGCAACCAGGAGTTTACCATCTCCACAGAGGGATCTGAGTAGCGGGGTGAGAAGTGAAATTTGGACAGGTAGGATGTACTGTCAAAAGTGGGCTGTGGACATAGGCCTGGAGTCAGAGAGCACTGTCCTCTGCATTTTAGGAAGGTAGGGAAGCCTGTGTGTATGTGTCTGCTGATCTGTGTGTAACGGGACGTGCAGTGTGGAGGTCTGTGAATAGAGAAGGCAAAGGAGGGTGTGTGGAGTGTGTGTGTGAGACGGCTGTGTGAGTGTATGTAGTTGTGTGGAGAGTGTGTGTGAGATGGTTGTGTGCATGTATATAGGTGTGTGAAGAGGTGTGTGTGAGAGCTGTGTGCTTATATGTAGTTGTGTGGACACTGTGTGTGAGATGGTTCTGTGTGTATGTGTGTGGAGAGGTGTGTGTGACACGGTTGTGTGCATGTATGTAGAAGTGGCTCATGTGTATGTACATCAGGAGGCCTGCGTGAGGAGTGTGTGTGAGTGGCAGGTTTAGAGTGCGGGTATGTGTATGGGGAGTGCAGGTGCGTGCATGTGTGTATATGGGTAGTGGGAGGTGTGTTTAGTAGCATTGAATGGGTGTGTGTGTGTCATGCTGTGTTTGTATAGCCCAGCTGTGTGTAGTAGAGTTGTATTAATGTATGGGGGACTGTGGTTGTGTGGGACTGTGTGTGTGAGTAGTCTGTGTGTTGAGTGATGCAGTATATGTGTGAAGTGTGTACAATGGGTGCTTATTAATGGGGTGTGTGTGATTAACGAGTGCTGTGAGTAGAGAGTTGTGTATGTAGTTGCAGGCATTTAGTGGAATTGTGTGAGTGGTGGGGTGGGTCGTATGTGTGTGGGGGTGTATCGTAGTCTGTTTTAGTAACATGTATTTGTAAGAAGTGAGGAGTATGTGGTGTGTCTGTATAGTGGGATTGTGTGTAATGTGGTGTGCATGTCACATTGGGTGTGTGTAGAGGAGTTGTGTGTGTGTGCTTAGTGGCTGTAAGTAGTGAGGTTGTGAATGTGAGTTATGGAGTTGTATTTGTGTACATTTGTGTTAGAGTGGTATCTGTAGCACTGTTGTGTTAGGGATGTGTGTGTGTGTGTGTGCGTGTGTGTGTGTAGTGGTTACTGAATAAGAACTGTGTGAAGGACAGATTTTTTTTTTTTCTAAGAGTCTTGCTTTGTCACCTAGGCTGGAGTGAAGTGGTGGGATTTCGGCTCACTTCAACCTCCACCTCCCAGGTTCAAGCTATTATTTTGCCTCAGCCTTCCAAGACGCTGGGATTACAGGCATACCACCATGCCTGGCTAATTTTTTGTATTTTTAGTAGAGATGGGGTTTCACCATGTTGATCAGGCTGGTCTCAAACTCCTGACATCGTGATCTGCCCGCCTTAGCCTCCCAAAGTGCTGGGATTACAGGCATGAGCCACCACACCCGGCCCAGATGTTTTCTTTATTGAGTTAAAACATGCCTGGGTGAGAGAGAGACAGAGGCAGAGGCAGAGACAGACAGACAGGGAAAGATAGAGACAGTGACAGAGCCAGACAGAGATAGAGAGACAGTGGCAGAGAGGCAGACAGAGTCAGAGACAGAGAAGCAGAGAGATGGAGAGAGACAGAGAGAGGCCTGGAATTTCCTGTGTGATGCCGGCCAGGGTTGTTTCTCCTCCAGTCAATTCCTCTAAACCCCCAGACTCCTTCTTAGAGAACCTATCCTTGGCCTCTTCTCAGACTGAACTTCAGTGAGTGGGCTGGCCCCTGCCAACTGAGCCCAACTGTGCAGGGCAGATCTTCCAGGAATTTGGGACTTGCAGGCTTTGGTTTGGGAGTGCTGCTCATGAATGTCCACAGGGGCCAAGCCAGCCTCTAGGTGAGCCACGTAGGCTGGGGGAGGGCGCAGAAGTGGTGTGGGCTGTGGCAGACCCGCGAGGGGATGACCCAGAGGAAGCCTGGGCACCAGGCCAAGACAATCAGGTCTGCAGGCAATACCGTGGGGCTCCTGGTCTGTGTGCTCAGCACGTTCCTCTTCTGTTGCATGAACTCTTGAAAGGGCGAGCGAGGTAAAACCATGATCATGAAGAACAGGAGTCTGTGGAGAGAGAAGAGTGAGTCTGCAGGGCAAGCGAGAGGGAGGAACTTATGGGTCAGAAGAAGTACAGTGGACTGAACTGTGTCCCTCCAAAACTCATGCACTGAAGCCCCAATCCCTAATGTCACTGTATCTGGACATAGAGTCTTTAAAGAGATAATTAAAGATAAATGAGGTCCTAAGGGTGGAGCCCAATCCAATAGGAATGTTGTCTTTATAGGAAGAGGAAGAGATGCCAGGGATGGCATGCACAGAGAAAGGACCAAGCAGAGAAAGGGTGAGAAGTCAGCTGTTGGCAAGCCAAAGCAAGAGGCTCGGGGAAACCTTGATCTTGAGTGCCCACACCTTGATCTTGAACTCCCAACCTCCAGCACTGTGAAAAATACATTCCTGTTATTTAAGCTACCCAGTCTGTGTATTTTGTCCTGGCAGCCCAAACAGACTCATGCAAGAATTAATGGTTGTGATGTCTTTGCAGGCCCTGGTTCAGTTTTACCATTCAGTCAAACATTTGAGCAGTATTGAGTGCTGTAGGGTGTCCTAGGCACTGAGCCTATAGCAGGGAAACAAAGGGGCCCAGACGTGCTCTCATGGAGCTCACAGGCACAAAGTATGTAGCCACCTCATGGGACCTTTCAGTAGATTCCCTGTGCTATTAAAGCTTCCACGTGTGCATGTGATTCAGGCTTCCATGACTCCTGGCCTAGACAACAGCACAAAGGCCCTGGACCACCTCTGGATGTTCTGTACAGCAGGCCCTCGCAGCCTGGTTTTTCACCTACTGGGGTGCAATATAAACCTTCTTCAGATGCCAGAACCAAATGAGGGTTCTGGGCGCTCAAGAGCTTGACCACAGGCAATGCTTTTTTTTTTTTTTAGGCAGAGTCTTGCACTGTCACCCAAGCTGGAGTGCAGTGGCACCATCTTGGTTCACTGCAACCTCCGCCTCCCAAATTTAAGCAATTCTCGTGCCTCAGCTTCCCGAGTAGCTGGGACGACAAGCATGTGCCACCACACCCAGCTAATTTTTGTAATTTTAGAAAAGACAGAGTTTCACCATGTTGGCCAGGCTGGTCTTGAACTCCTGGCCTCAAATGATTCACCTGCCTCAGCCTCCCAAAGTGCTAGAATTACAGGTGCAAGCCACTGTGCCCAATCCATACCTGCCTTTAAAGGGGAATTTTATTCTAAGTCAGAAAATTCCAGTGTAGAAGAAAAAAAATCCCATGGCAAGAGCATCATATTTCCCTTTATTTCTCAATTACCTCTTCTACCATTTTCTCTATGAAAGATCCTTAGATTAATTTTCAAAATGAACTTTCTTCTGTCAACAGCATTTTTGACTGAAGATGGTAAGGACGACCTCTATTTTTACTTACAGTAAAAACCCTCAGCCAACTTCTGTTAGCTAGCTGACTGTTAATACCTAATATTTTCACCTAAAAAAGGCTAAGGCTACCTTCAAAAAGAAAATAGACTCTACTGTAAAATAAATCAAATGAAATAAAGTGACGCCATCAAATGCTGACAAGGACGCAGAGGACAGAAACTTACTGGTTGCTGGTGGGGAATACAAAACGGTGTAGCCACTTTGGAAAACCATTTGGTATTGTCTTCTTCAGTTAAACAGACAGAGATTTCCCCTATAGCCCAGAGTTGCCAATGACCCCTCATACTAGCATTCACTTTTCTATTCAAAGTGAATAGAAAACTTACTTTCAAATGAACAAAAACCTGTATGGAAATGTTTCTAGGAGCTCTATTTGTTTTATTTTTTCCTTTGTCTTTTCTTTTTAGTGACAAGGTCTCACTCCATCACCCAGGCTGGAGTAAAGTGGTGCAATCACAGCTCACTGCACCCTTGACCTCCTGGGCTCAAGCCATCCTCCCGCTTCAACCTCCTGAGTTACAGAGTAGCTGGCACCTCAAGTATGTGCCACTATGCTTGGCTAATTTTCTAATTTTTATTGTAGAGATAAGGTCTTGCCGTGTTGCCCAGACTGGTCTCAAACACCTTGTCTTGAGCAATACCTGTAATCCTAGCTTCCCAAAGTGCTGGGATTACAGGTATGAGCCACCACTCCCAGTCTAGCAGTTCTGTTCATAATTACCAAAAGGAATGAGCTACTGATACACACAACAACATGGATGAATCTTAGACTCACTTTGCTAAGTGAAAGAAGTCAAACCCCAGGCCGAAGTGGTGGCTTACGCCTGTAATCCCAGCACTTTGGGAAGCCAAGGTGGGCAGATCACGAGGTCAGAAGATCGAGACTATCCTGGCCAAAATGGTGAAAGCCCATCTCCACTAAAAGTACAAAAATTAGCTGGGCGTGGTGACACATGCTTGTAGTCCCAGCTACTCGGGAGGCTGAGGCGGGAGAAACGTTTGAACCCAGGAGGCGGAGGTTGCAGTGAGCCGAGATCGCACCATGGCACTCCAGCCTGGCGACAGAGCAAAACTATGTCTCAAAAAAAAGAGAAAAGAAGCCAAACCCCAAAGTCTACATATGGTATAAGTCATCCATATGACCTTTTAGAAAAGGCAAAACTGCAAGGACAGAAGACACAACAATGGTCTCCAGGGACTTGGGGGAGGGGAGCAGTTAATTTCACAGGGACACACAGGATAGCTGTGTCCATTTTCACACTGCTAATGAAGACATACCCAAGACTGGGAAGAAAAAGAAGTTTAATTGGATGTACAGCTCCACATGGCTGGGGAGGCCTCAGAATCATGGCAGGAGGTGAAAGGCATTTTGGTTTTTTGTTTGTTTGTTTTTGAGACGGAGTCTTGCTCTGTCACCTGATTGGAGTGCAATTGTGCGATCTCAGCTCACTGCAACCTCTGCCTCCCAGGTTCAAGTGATTATCTTGCCTCAACCTCCGAGTAGCTGGGATTACAGGTGCGCACCACCACACCCAGCTAATTTTTGTGTTTTTGGTAGAGACGGAGTTTCACCACGTTGGCCAGGATGGTCTCAATCTCTTCACCTTGTGATCTGCCACCTCAACCTCCCAAAGTGCTGGGATTATAGGCATGAGCCACCATGCTCAGCCAAAAGGCACTTTATACATAGCGGCAGCAAGAGAAAATGAGGAAGATGCAAAAGCAGAAACCCCTGTGATAAAACCATCAGCTCTCATGAGACTTGTTCACGACCACGAGAACAGTATAGGGGAAACCACCACCATGATTCAAATTATCTCCCACTGGGCCCCTCCCACAATATATGGGAATTATAGGAGTACAAATTCAACATGAGATTTGGGTGGGGACACACAGCCAAACCATACCAGTGACTTTCACAGTAATGGAACTTTACCTACGGTACCAGGGTAGTGGATATATGGTGATCTACACAATTGTCAATTTTATACTTTATTTTTTCATACTGCATGAACTTTATTGCATGCATATTAAAAAATAATCAACCAGCATATTAAAGACCTAATATGGAAACCAGACTGTGATAAATGAATCTAACCTTATTCTAAATGTATGATTATAACCTCACTGAAGGGGCTGAGGGAAAAGGAGCTGACCTAAGTAATTTTGAAAGCTTGTGTATTTGAAAGCCTTACAGAAACTGTAAGGCTTAAAAACTGTATTAAACACTGTACTCTAGTTTATAAATTTGTTTCTCACAGGCTATGGGCTAAAAGTTCTGAAAGTGGACCAGGTGCGGTGGCTCATGCCCGTAATCCCAGCACTTTGGGAGGCTGAGGCGGGAGGATCACCTGAGGTAGGGAGTTCGAGACCAGCCTGACCAACATGGAAAAATGCCGACCCTACTAAAAATACAAAATTAGCCAGGCATGGTGGCACATGCCTATAATCCCAGCTACTTGGGAGTCTGAGACAGGAGAATCGTTTGAACCTGGGAAGTGGAAGTTGTGGTGAGCCGAGAACGTGCCACCGGACTCCAGCCTGGGCAAAAAGAGTGAAACTCTGTCTCAAAAAAAAAAAAATTCTGAAAGTAGACTGGGCACAGTGGCTCACACCTGTAATCCCGGCACTTTGGGAGGCTGAGGTGGGTGGATTGCTTGAGCCCAGGAGTTTGGAGACCAGATTGGGCAACATGTGGGATCCCATCTCTACAAAAAATATAAAAATAAGTTGGGTATGGTGGCACATACATGGGGTCCCAGCTACTCTGGAGGCTAAGGTGGGAGGATCACTTGAGCCTGAGGAGGTTGAGGCTGCAGTGAGCCAAGATTGCGTGACTGCACTCCACCCTGGGTGACAGAGTGAGGCCCTGTCTCAAAAATAGGAAAAACAAATTCTGAAAGTATTACAAAGAAGTAAGGAGGAATGATGGTATGAAGCCTAGGATATTGGATTTGTTTTGGAGACATCAGCATGAACTCAGGTTTAGTTTAATTGGTAGATAGGTAGGTTGGTAGATAGATGGTAGATGGCAGATAGAGGATAGACAGATAAACAGGTAGGTAGGGAGCAGACATTTATAAATATGTCTGTATACATGAGTCAACAAATCTGTATATTTCCTGAGTCTGTGCACTGACGGCCGAGAAACAATGACACCTCCAATAGCAATGAACACACGCTCACACAGATCTTGGTTTCTAAATACAATTCACCAACAAAAAGAAGCAGGGCTTCTTGGAAACCTGGCTTGATACTAGGGCTGGGGCTGGAAAAATATGAGAGAAGCCTGGAACATGGTATGGTGCTCACAACTATGGAAGTACTCCAAAAGCAAAATACTTAGGCACGCTGAAGGGGCACAGGAGCTGAGCAGAAAGAGCCACCGATAGCCAACGCTGGAACAATGGGAGCAATGAAATAACATAGCATTAGATTATAACCTAGAGTAGGAAATAAAAATATAGGAGTCCATACTGATATAAATAAATGATTTGATTGAATCAATAAAGAGGAGATAAGAGACAGATCCTCCTGATAAAAAATTCTAAATAATATATGTAGATACTTCCCCCACAGGAGGTGGAATTTAATCCTCCTCTTCTTGACTGTGGGCTGGAATGGACTTAGTAACTTGCTCCTAAAAAACAGAGTATGGGCAGGGTGCGGTGGCTCATGCCTATAATCCCAGCACTTTGGAAGGCCAAAGCGGGTAGATCACTTGAGGCCAGAAGTTTGATTCCAGTCTGGGTAACGTGGTAAAACCCCATCTCTACAAAAAATACTAAAATTAGCTGGGCATGATGGCAACTCCCTGTAGTCCCAGCTACTTGGGAGGCTGAGGTGGGAGGATCACCTGAGCTCGGGAAGTCAAAGCTTCAGTGAGCCGAGATTGCATCACTGCACTCCAACCTGGGTGATAGAGGAGACCCTGTCAAAAACAAACAAACAAATAAACAAAAAACAAAACAGAACAAAAAACTCAGAATATGAAGAGAAAAATTTGAAACTGCAGTGAGGAAACCTGGCAGACAACACCTGAACCAAGTGATCAAGATTAACATCACATGGATGTCAGGTACCCCTTACGTAATGGGATGACAAGGGCACTTCACTTTTGTGTGTTCTTCCCAAAAGTCCCTAACACCAGTCTAATCATGAGAAAACATCAGACAAATCCACAGTAAGGGACATCCTATGAAATGCCTGACCAATGCTCCTCACTACTGTTAAGGTCGTGAAAAAGGAAGAGTCGAAACTGTCACAGAGCAGAGGAAACTAAGAAGACACACTGAGTAAATGCCACATGGGATCCAGGAACACTGGTGAAATCCAGCCAAAGTCTGGAACTTAGCTGATAGGTTGTGTCATTAGTGGTTAATTCCCTGGTTCTGGTCATTGTACTGTTGTTATGTAGGATTTTAGCATTAAGGGAGAGTGGACGGGGGTACATGGAGCTCTCTGTACTATTTTGACACCTAGCCTATGCATCTAAAAATGTTCCAAATAAAACTTATTACAAGGAAAATAACATGGAATTTACTGAAAGAATCAGATATACTCAGCTAGGCGGCATGGCCCACACCTGTAATACCAGCACTTTGGGAGGCCAAGGTGGGCAGATCACCTGAGGTCAAGAGTTTGAGACCAGCCTGGCCATCATGGCGAAACCCCGTTTCTACTAAAAATGCAAAAATTAGCTGGGCCTGGTGGCACGTGCCTGTAGTCCTAGCTACTCAGGAGGCTAAGGCACAAGAATTGCTTGAATCTGGGAAGCGAATGTTGCAGTGAGCCAAGATTGTGCCATTGTACTCCGGCCTGGGCAACAGAGTGAGACTCTGTCTCTTTTTTTTTTTTTGGTTTTAAACTATGTCTCAAAAAAAAAAAAAAAGAATCAGATGTACTCAGACTGAGTTAAACTGGGTATATCTGAGTTCTCAAAGCTTTTTAAAGACTAATGAAGCAACAATATCCACAAATGAATATATTTTCCAAATGTTCTGAAATGAGCACTTAGCAATGACTCCTAAGGAAGCTCTAAGTACTTGAATGTGGCAAATCTTCTCTAAAGGCTGAAGTTCTCTGTTGTCACCTGATTGCTGTTATTTTAATTGAACTATGGGAGATGAATGTGAACTAACAACGCTATAAAACAAATGCAGGATCTTGTGGCCACTTGTTAAAACACAGCCATCTGCAGGCTACTGGCATTTCTCAACTCCCAGCATCACACTGGAATTCACAGATGCCAATTTCATGATGGTTATTTACGAAAAATTAAGATGTCTATATCATAGTGGAAAAGTTACACCCCCATTAATTGAAACCATTGCCAGAAACATAAAATCAACACTAGCATTCAATAAAATAAGGAACCCTTACTCTTTATCAGGCTTTCTATAATACTAGGTGTTGTGGGGGATGTAAAGATGTAAAGCTCATCATTCCTGACTGTGGCAGTTTACGATCTCATTGGTACTCAAACAAGTAGGACCTACCAGTGGAACCTTAGGTAGTGTCATAAGACTTAACAGACCAGAATGAATGGTCCAAGGCAGAACAGGACTCCTTATTCAATAGATGCGGTAAACTGAAGTTGCTCTGGGGGTCTTCTCAGAAGAGGACAGATTTGAGCACAACCCTGATGAATTAACAGATTCAAGTCGATGGTAAGGAGGCATGGTGTATTTAAAACACCAAGGCAGGAGTGCCAGGGGCTCTCCCCGGAGTCAGCAAGCCCCTGGTTTTGCTGGAGGCAGGGCTTGTGGGATATGATGGGAGAAGTTGGGAAGGTGGGGGCTGAAATTTTAGTGAAGAAGGCTGGATGAGGGTTAGTGAATCTGGATTTCTCCGTCTAGTTAGTGTGGAGTCACCAAAGGCCTTGGGAAAAGGAGGAGTGATCAAAGCAGGTTTTCAGAAAGATGAAGCTCATTTTATCACAGCAGATAGAAAGACTAGAGGAGAGGGCCGGGCGCGGTGGCTCAAGCCTGTAATCCCAGCACTTTGGGAGGCCGAGGCGGGTGGATCACGAGGTCAAGAGATCGAGACCATCCTGGTCAACATGGTGAAACCCCGTCTCTACTAAAACTACAAAAAATTAGCTGGGCATGGTGGCGCGTGCCTGTAATCCCAGCTACTCAGGAGGCTGAGGCAGGAGAATTGCCTGAACCCAGGAGGCGGAGGTTGCGGTGAGCCGAGATCGCGCCATTGCACTCCAGCCTGGGTAACATGAGTACATGAGTGAAACTCCGTCTAAAAAAAAAAAAAAAAAAGAAAGAAAGACTAGAGGAGAAACATTTGGGAGGCAGCAAGGCACAGCACTCCCAGTGCTCAGGCTGGAGTGCAGCGGTGCAGCCTAGGCTTACTGAAGCCTTGACTTCCCAGGCTCAGGTGATTCCCCCCACCTCAGCCTCCCAAGTAGTTGGGACTACAGGTGGTCACCACCATGCCCAGCTAATTTTTGTATTTTTTGTAGTAATGGGGGTTTTGCACTGTTACCCAGGCTGGACTAAAACTCCTGGCCTCAAGTCATTTGCCCACCTCACTCGACCTCCCAAAGTCCTGGAATTACAGGTATATGCCACTGTGCCCAGCCCTTGGGAGGCATTTCTGATTTTCATTTTCTTTACCTCTTACTTCACTATTTAGTTTGTAGCTAAATTTCACTCTTCCTTTTACATGCCAGCCGTATGTGCTCTGTGGGTCACTTTTCCCACCAGCTCTGGTCCCTTCCTGCTTGTTTTTCCAGCTGAGTTTCCTACAGGCATCTTAACCTGTCATTGCCTTCTTCTGTCTTCATTATTTGATATGTCTGTCCCCAGCCACACAGCGCTGGGTTTTCCCACTTCTCTCCTGCTGCTAAGACCTTCTGAAGCGTTTAGAGCAATGCCCCACATCTGGAAAGCAAACAGTACTGGCTCTCACTTTCAGGGAGGGGGCTCAGTTTTGCAGGCAGAGAACTGTGCAGGTGCCCCAGGCCAGCAGCAGGCAAGGAACAAGATGGGCCTCCTTCGCAGCCTGCTTTAAACCACCTGAGAAAAAAGCATTTATTACTATGAGGCTTAAAATAAAATAAGAGACAGAGCATTTTTTTTTCTCTTTTTTTGAGACAGGGTCTTGTTCTGTCACCCAGGCTGGAGTGCAGTGGCATGATCATAGCTCACTGCAGCCTCAGACTCCTGGGCTGAAGTGACTCTCCAACCTCAGCCTCCCAAAGTGCTGGGATTATGGGTGTCAGCCACTGTACCTGAGCTACAATATCTTAAGATTAAAATATTAGTTTGTCAACAGGAGCTCCAAGACAGACAAAAAAACAGCATGGGATGAAAGGAAAGCAGCAGACCTGAGGAAAGAAACTGAAGACCAAAGCTAGATTATTACAAGAGGATCAGTAATTAAAAACTGCAATGCTTAAATTGAAAGTAGAGAGGCAAAACTAGAAGCCAGAGGATGGCCAGGAGACTGTTACACATAAGGTGGAGGTGAGTGGCTTGGAGTGGCCGTGGTGGGATGCTGGAAGGATCTGGCACGGACAAGAAAAGGGGAGGGGCATTAGTGGGAAAACTGGTAAAATCTGACTAAGGTCTTTAGTTAATAGTAATGTACTGATGTTAAATTCCTGGTTTTGATAAATACACCATTATACCATTATCAAAAACATGGCTATGTAAGATGCTGATATTTACAGGAACCTGAGTGAGAAGTATATGGAACCTCTCTTTTCTACTTCTCCAAGTTTTCTGTAAAGATAACATTAATTCAAAAGAAAAAGTTTTTAAAAACAAGAGCCATCAGGATGTGATGATATACTGACTAGAGTATGAGAGAGTCAAGATTGACTCAAAGGTTCTTTCCTGAACAATTGTGGTGTTAGGATAGCCTCTGGTTTTTGTCCACAGTTCCTGGCACATGACTCCCATGGCCCTTGCTACAGTCCTTTGCTGTAAAGTTGTATGCATTGGGCCTCAGGAGCAGGCCTCTGACTTTTTCCTGCCTTTCTGATTGTGGGTAGTAAGACTCTCCCATGAGAGGGTCTTACCCCACTCCCTGGGAGAAGGAATGCTGACATCGTGAAGCTTCCATTAAAACCCAAGAGGACAGGGTTCAGTGAACTGGGTAGCTGAACAGTGGAGATTCCTGGACTGTGGCACCCAGGGAGGTATGGAAGCTCTCCTCCTTCCTCCAGACCTTGCCCTGTGTGTCTCTTCATCTGTGTCCTTTACAATATCCATTATAATAAACCAGTGGGCCAGGTGTGGTGGCTCACACCTGTAAATCCAGCACTTTGGGAGGCCAAGGCAGGCAGATCACCTGATGTCAGGAATTCGAGACTAGCTTGGCCAATATGACGAAGCCCTGTCTCTACTAAAAATACAAAAACCTAGCTGGGTGTGGTGGCATGTGCCTGTAGAGCCAGTTACTTGGGAGGCTGAGGCAGGACAATCACTTGAACCCGGTAGACAGAAGTTGCAGTGAGCTGAGATCATGCCACTGCACTCCAGTCTCAGCAACAGAGCAGACTCTGTCTCAAATATAAATAAATAAAAATAAACCAGTGAACATAAGTGTTTCTCTGAGTTCTGTGAGACGCTCCAGCAAATTAACTGAAACTAAAGAGGGGGTCTTGGGAACTCCAACCTGAAGCTAATCTGTCAGAAGTTCTGTGGAGGTCTGGACTTGTGACTGGTATGTGTGGGGAGTCTTGGGGACTGAGTCCTCACCCTATGGAACCCTGTCACTATTCTAGGTAGATAGTGGCAGAACTGAATTAGAGGACACCTAGCTGGTGTCTGCTGCTTGGTGTGTGACACATTTAGTCATAGGTCTTCTGGGTTGATTGTTGTTACTGTGTGAGAGTAGAGAGAGAATTTTCCTTACACAACAATAAAATCAGAATGTCTGAAGGTAGGCTGCAGGCACTGGTATTTTTAATTTTTAAGGCGTCAAAGTGGAGAATTCCTAGTCTCCTTGCTTCTCTCTGATGAAGAACCACTGCATTAGCTCATTTAAATTCGGTACGCTCAACTGGACACGGTGTCTCATGCCTGCAATCTCAGTACTTTGGGAGGCCAAGGTAAGACAATTGTTTGAACCCAGGAGTTCAAGACCAGCCTGGGCAATGTAGTGAGACCCCCATCTCTAAAAATTAATAAGTTAGCCAAGTGTGGTGGTGCACCTGTAGTGCAGCTACTTGGGAGGCTGAGGTGGGAGGATCACTTGAGCCCAGGAAATCAAGGCTGCAGTGAGCTGTGTTCACACCACCACACTCCAGCCTGGGTGACAAACTGAGACCCTGTCTCAAGAAATAAAATAACTAAATTCAGTACAGTCCTGTGCAAGGGGTAGTTTTTACATTTCTATTTTGCAGATGAGGAGACTGAGATCACAGATGTTACATGACTGGCTTATCCAGAAACAGCTGATAAGCTGCACATGATTAACATCTTTTGACACCAAATTCATTCTCCAGCTAGTAAGTGGGAGCCCATGCAGAGCATCAGGAGCACTGAAGACATTCTTCACAATGGCAGCCCCTATGGCTCTAAGCACCCCTGGGGTTCCAGGGTTATAAACTGGAGTCATCAGGGCCTTGGCTGCACATCCCACAGGGACCACCTTTGCACAGTGTGCCCTGACATTGTGCCTGCCCCTCACTGGTTGGAACAGGTCATGGGCATAGCAAAAGACATCTGGGTGCACTCAGCAGGTCAGGAAAACCTCCCAGCCCAGAATACGCTGTGAGCGCATCTGAACTATTCCCTGTGCTTGCCTTTCACTCTGTGTGGAGTTTACCACCTGCAGGCACTCAGAAATCTCACCCATCCTTGGAAATTCCATTTCCCCCAGAGCATGTCTTTCATCCAGCTTCCTCCTTACCCCAGTCATTTTGCCTCCGATCCTCACATCCTCTAAAGTGGAGTTGCTACAAAACATACGCACTTGCCTCATGCTAGAGTGCACTGTAGCTCATTTTGTAATTTCAATATATTTATAACTCTCTGATATTTTTTGTTTGTTTTTGAGATGGAGTCTCACTCTGTCACCCAGGCTGGAGTGTAATGGCATGGCTCACTGCAACCTCTGCCTCCTAGGTTCAAGCGATTCTCGTGCGTCAGCCTCCTGAGTACCACACCCAGCTAATTTTTGTATTTTTAGTAAAGACGGGATTTCACTATGTTGGCCTGACCTCGTGATCCACCCACCATGGCATCCCAAAGTGCTAAGATTACAGGCGTGAGCCACCATGCCCAGCCCTCTCTGACATTTTGTATATTTATGTGTTTTTGTTTTGTTTTGTTTTTTAAGGGAAAGGGATGGGAGGGGCATATTTATGTTTGTGTTTTTATTTTTTTGGAAACAGAGTTTTGCTCTGTTGCCCAAGCTGGAGTCTAGTGGCATGATCTCAGCTCCCTGCAGCCTCTGACTCCCAGGTTCATGCAATTCTCGTGCCTCAGCCTCCCGAGTAGCTGGGAGTACAGGCACGCACTACCACAACCGGCTATTTTTTTTTTTTGTTATTTCAGTAGATACTGAGTTTCACCATGTTGGCCAGGCTGGTCTCAAACTCCTGACCTCAGGCAATCTGCCCATGGCAGCTTCCCAAAGTGCTGGGATTACAGGTGTGGCCACAGAGCCTGCCTGTATTTACATTTGGTTTGTTTGTTTGTCGAGACGGAGTTTCACTCTTGTTGCCCAGGCTGGAGTGCAATGGAGCGATCTTGGCTCACTGCAACCTCTGCCTCCTCGGTTCGAGCGATTCTTCTGCCTCAGCCTCCCAAGTAGCTGGGTTACTAGGCATGCACCACCATGCCCAGCTAATCTTTATTTTTAGTAGAAACAGGGTTTCTCCATGTTGATCAGGCTAGTCTCAAACTCCCAACCTCAGGTGATCCACCTGCCTTGGCTTCCCAAAGTGCTGGGATTACAGGCATGAGCCACTGTGCCCGGCTGAGGATTTACGTTTTTAAATTGTCTTCCATGTAAACTCCATAAGGGGCAGGAATTTTTTGCCCCCCTGTTGGCAGCCCCTAGGACAATGCCTGGCCCTAGTAGGTGCTTGATAAACATATACAGGTTGAATATCCTGAGATGCTTGGTAGCAGAAGCATTTAGGAACATTTACATTATACAAATTGAGCATCCCTAATCTGAAAATCCAAAATTAGAAATGCTCCAGTGAGGCCAGGCACGGGTGGCTCATGCCTGTAATCCCAACACTATGGGAGGCCAAGGTGGGAGGATCACTGGAGACCAGAAATTCCAGACCAGCCTGGGCAACATGGCGAAACCTCCTCTCTACAAAAAATACAAAAATTAGCCAGAGGCTGGGCCTGGTGGCTCATGCCTGCAATCCCAGCACTTTGGGAGGCTGAGGCAGGTGGATTCCTTGAGCCCAGGAGTTTGTGTCCAGCCTGGGCAACACAGTGAGACTCAGTCTATATTAAACATACAAAAATTAGCAGACATGGTGGCAGGTGCCTGCAGTCCCAGCTACTGGGGGTTGGGGGGCTGTGGCGGGACGAGAGCCATAGCTGAGAAAGTTGAGGCTGTAGTGAGCCACTGCATCAGGGCAACAGGAGTGACAGCCTTTCTTAAAAGAAAAAGAAGAAAATAGAAGTGCTCCCATGAGCATTTCTTTTGAGCGTCATGTCACCGCTCAAAACTTTCAGACTTTGAAGCACTTCGGATTTCAGATGTTTGGATTAGGGATGCTCAACCTATATGGATTTAATACGTAGTGGAGAGGTGAGGACCTAGGTTTTAAGGCGCGGTTTCCTCAGTGGTGGGTTTGGGGTATTACCCCTGTCTGGCCGGCCTCCAGGCTTGTTTCCAGAAGATGCTACCCCGAGAGCTGCGAACCGACAAGCCCCGCAGCACGTACAGCCTCGACAGGGACCCGCGAGGTCAGCTCCGGGGGCTACCCCAGGTTCCAAACTGGCCCGAGCCACCCTGAGAGTCGCGAGCGCGGCCTTGGCGCCGCCCCGGCCCCGCCCCTGCACCGCCCCGGCCCCGCCCCTGCACCGCCCGGCCCCGCC
>NW_016108173.1:40597-47617 GCF_001604975.1 Cebus imitator | reverse complement strand
CGCCCCGCCCCCCGCTCGCTCGCCCCGCCCCCCGCTCGCCCGCCGCGCCTGGACACCGAGGGGGCGGCGCCTGGGGGCTGGGAGGAGCGCGGCTTAGCGGCCTCCAGACACAAAGAGCAGCCGGCGGGAGCGGGTGGGCAGCGCTCTGGATCCGCGCGGGCGGACGGCTGAGGCGCCTCCCAGGTGAGCCGGGCCCGGGCGTCCAGCGTGACCGTTCGGGCGGCGGGCGGGGTCGAGAGTCCCGCGGGCCTCCCCTGCCTCGCGGCCCGTGCCTCGGTTTCCAGAGCAGACTCCGGGAGCGCGGGCTCGGGGGCTCCTCGCGGTGCGGGGCGCAGGCCCGGCGCGTCTGCCTAGGTGCCCCGGGGCCGAGGGCTTGAAAACCCGGTTTCCCGACGGCGGCGGCGCAGGGCGCGGTGGGAACGAGGGCCGGAGTCCTGCGCAGCCCGTAGGCTCGGCTGGGGACGCGCGGCCTTGGCCAGGGCCCACGCGGGGCTGAGCTCCGCCGACTGCCCGGCGCGGGCTGTTTTCTCCTGTCCCGTCGAGGCCCGGGATTCCCTCCCGTCATTGCGGCTGCGGGTCCCCACGGAGCGTGTCCCGCATTTGTGGCCCTTGGGACAGTTGATTGAAAGGTTGGAGAAGTCTGCTGCGAGTTTTATCCCTGGTACTCGTTTTGCACAATCGCCCCTTTCCTCCCGCCTGTGCGTGCAGTCACACACCCCACGTGGGAGTCTGACCGCGTTGGATGTTTCGCACTTAGATCATCCTGGGTGTTGATGCTCCACTGTTAGGAGCTCTGTGTAGGGCTGTATGTTTGCACAGGACTCAAGTGAGGAAGGGTGGCCACGTTTCGTTCTGCTCTTTGAGATTTAGGTCAAGCCCTGGAACTAGGGAGGAAGTTCAGGAAGAGACCCATGAAGATGAAGTGATTTTCAAGGTCAGTAGTAAGAGGGGTCATGATTGATGGTAAGTTTCTTCTTAGAGGCCTTTGCTGACTTCCAGGTTTTTCATACTGGATTTAAAATACTTTTAAAAGCAGAGGGTTTGTTTGTTTGTTTGTTTGTTGTTTGTTTTTGAGACCAAGTTTCGCTTTTGTTGCCCAGGCTGGCGTGCAATGGTGCGACCTCGGCTCACTGCAGCCTCCGCCTTGCGGGTTCAAGTAATTCTCCTGCCTCAGCCTTCCAAGTAGCTGGGAACTACAGGCACGCACCATCATGGCCGGCTAATGTTTGTATTTTTTAGAAGAGATGGGGGTTTCACCATGTTGGCTAGGCTGGTCTCAAACTCCTGACCTTCAGGTGATCCCCCCCGCTTCGGCCTCCCAAAGTGCTGGGATTATAGGCGTGAGCCACCATACTTGGCCAAGTTTTATTCCTTTCTTTTAAATTTTATTTTACTTCAAGTTCTGGGATACATGTGCAGAATGTTCAAGGTTGTTACATAGGTATACATTTGCCATGATGGTTTGCTGTAAAACCTGTCATCTAGGTTTTAAGCCCCACATGCATTAGGTACTTGTTCTAATGCTCTCCCTTCTCTTCTCCTTCCCCCACAGGCCCCAGTGTGTGAGGTATGTGATGTTCCTCTCCCTGGGTCCATATGTTCTCATTGTTCAACCCTCAGTTGTGGGTGAGAACATGCGGTGTTTGGTTTTCTGTTCCTGTGTTTGTTTGCTGAGAATGATGGCTTCCAGCTTTATCCATGTCCTTGCAAAGGACATGAACCCATTCGTTTTTATGGCTACACGGTATTCCATGGTGTATATGTGCCGCATTTTCTTTATTCAGTCTTATCATTGATGGGCATTTGGATTGGTTCCAAGTCTTTGCTATTGTAAATAGTGCTGCAGTAAACACACGTGTACATGTTTCTTTGTAGTAGAATAATTTATAATCTTTTGGGTACATACCCAGTAATGGGATTGCTGGGTCAAATGGTATTTCTGGTTCTAGATCCTTGAGGAATTGCCACACTGTCTTCCACAATGGTTGAACTAATTTACACTCCCACCATCAGTGTAAAAGCGTTCCTATTTCTCCACATCCTCTCCAGCATCTGTTGTTTCCTGACTTTTTAATAATTGCCATTCTAACTGGCACAAGATGGTATCTCATTATGGTTTTGATTTGCATTTCTCTAATGACCAGTGATGATGAGCTTTTTTTTCATATTTGTTGGCTGCATAAATGTCTTCTTTTGAGAAGCATCTGTTTGCCCACTTTTTTTTTTTTTTTTTTTGAGACAGAGTTTTGCTCTTGTTAGCCAGGCTGGAGTGCAATGGCGCGATCTCGGCTCACCGCAACCTCCGCCTCCTGGGTTCAGGCAATTCTGCCTCAGCCTCCTGAGTAGCTGGGATTACAGGCACGCACCACCAGGCCCAGCTGATTTTTTGTGTTTTTAGTAGAGACGGGGTTTCACCATGTTGACCAGGATGGTCTCGATCTCTTGACTTCGTGATCCACCCGCCTCGGCCTCCCAAAGTGCTGGGATTACAGGCGTGAGCCACCGCGCCCGGCCCCCTTTGCCCACTTTTTGATGGGTTTCACCACGTTGGTCAGGATGATCTCGATCTCTTGACCTCGTGATCCACATGTCTTAGCCTCCCAATCTTTTTAACATTTTTGTAAGATAGCACGTGTGGCATTTGAGACTTATGGCATGTGACCGAGGCCCTGTGAACACATTCCTTCCACAGTGGACATTTACCTGTGGATCTTGTGTGTGTATGTGTGTGTGTGTGTGTGAGAGAGAGAGAGAGAGAGAGAGAGAGAGAGAGACATGGAGTATTGTTCTGTCACCCACGTTGGACTGCAGTGGCATGATCTTGCCTCACTGAAACCTCTGCTTCCCGAGTTCAAGTGATTCTTCTGCCTCAGCCTCCTGAGTAGCTGGGATTACAGGCAGCCACCACCACACCCAGCTAATTTTTGTGTTTTTAGTAGAGACGGAGTTTCACCATGTTGGCCAGGCTGGTCTCCAATTCTTGACCTCAAATGATCCACCTGCCTTGGCCTCCCAAAGTGGTGGGATTATAGGCATGAGCTACTGTGCCTAGCCTACCTTTGGATCTTGCCTCGAGCAGGTAGCTGCTAGATAGCTTTCCACTTTTCTGGTAGAAGACAGATTTGGAAGCAGGAAGCAAAAACAGGAGCAGTTTCTTGGCCTCACACCTGAACTGGAATGAGGTGTGGCTTCCTGGCTGCATCTAATAGCGCCCTCCATCCTGGAAGGCATATCCAGTGCTGTGGCCACTTTGCTGTTCCATTTTTTTTATTATTCTGTAAGTAGTTGAGCGGCAATTGCTGTAACTGTAGTCTAGGTTTGAGTTTAGCTTAGTTCTTGGCTTCAAGTGCAGATTAGGAATTCAGACTCAAGGCCAAGAGATTTGGTTACTCACAAGCAGGAGGCCAAAAGTTTGGGTCAGACTCTACCTGGAGCTATCTGGAAAGAGGCTTTCCTTCTCCAACCCTTGGGGTAACCTTGAGCCTCCTGGATTCTGATTGTTGTTGTTTGTGAATTGACAGAGAATTTTCTGGGACAGAGGAGTCTTTGGGAGCATGGCTTGTATTTTCATCGTTTTTTTGACCTAGGTTCAAGCATACATCTCGCGCTGCCTGGTTGAACTCCCTTCTCTGAACCCAGATTGTCTTTCCTGGGATTTGTGAAAGATTATGGAGCCTTCCTTCATCCTCCAAGTGAGGGTACCTGTTTCGCCCAAGACTGTTGTATAGTAGCCTCCCTGGAGTCAAAGTCAGTCCTTAGTTTCTGAAATTGCAGAGCTCTCTAGGTACCTCTGATGCAATCAAGTTTGAGACGCTCTAGGCTATACTGGTTTTTGTGCATTGATTGCTACTTTGTATCATAAGGGGTAATCCGCACAATTTTTTGTGATGTGACACACATCCTCTTATAATCTTATTTTTGGATTTACTTTGTTGAGGAAAGTAATGATTTGGGTTTGTTGGAGTTTCTGAGTGGTCAGAGAGGGCAATTGTTCTTCAAAATCTCTCGGTTTTTAAGCCTCTGGTAAAGATTTTTACATTTGTAGAGTATGTCAATTAGGATGTCTTAGCTACTAATGATGGAAAACTCAACTCAGTCTGGCTGAAGCACACAGGGAGGTCACAGAAGACCTCAGGATGGGCTGCTCCATGGCTGAAGTGGCCCTGAGGGACCCAGGTGGCTCCTCTTATGCACATAGCCTCTCACATCCGTGGGGAGAGGGAGCTTGGCTTCCTTGGTTTCTGTGCCTCTGAAGAACAAGAAGTGACACCTGGTGCCCTCAGCCAGGGTAGTGGAGTCTGGGGCCATTTGAACCAGTCACCGGAGGCCTCCCACAGGCTGTCTCCAGAGGCAGGGTGGTGTGGGGAGTGGGAAGGACAGGCTTTGGTTGCCCGGTCCATGGGGGCTGTGTGAGCCTCACCATACAGGTGGCGTGTCACCTCTGCCCAGTCCCCGTGCGTGACTTGTGCACTGGTTGTGGCTGCCAGAAATGGAGCTCAGGTCTCTTGGTGTTTGTTTTTTTTTAATTTTGAATGAGCATTCAGTACGTGCCAGTCACGGTTCTGTGTTTTCGGTAAATTCTTTCACGGAGTGCTCACAGCAGGCGGGCTGGGGCATGCTGTTGTCCCCATCTCACACGCAGACAGTGTGAGGGTCAGAGAGTTTAATGACATGCTCAAGGTCACGTGGAGATCAGGGGTGCTGGGGGTATGGACGGGCTCTGCAAATTCAATGTCCCCCACTGTGCTGAGTTGCCTCACAACACAGTGGGTTTCCAGCATCCCTTACTGCGTCCGAGGGACTAGATCATTTATTTACCTTAACAAGAAAATGATGTGTTTAAAGTGCTAGAGAAAAGCTGTGACTTATATGATGCTGTCTACACATGCCGATTGAGAATCAGTATGAGGATTGTTAACTCAAAGTCCATTTTTATTTTTATTATGTTTTAGAGACAGGGTTCCACTGTGTTGCCTGGCTTGACCTGAACTCCTGGGTTCAAGCATTTCACACCTCACCCTCCCAAGTAGCTGGTACTGCAGGTGCGTGCATGACTCCATTTTTATTTTATTTTTCTTGAGCTTTACTGCTTGATCAAATTTCATTTTTAAGCAAGAGTTTCGAAGACTTAATGAATTGTATTTTGCCTTTTGTGAGCTTTGTGTGCATGTGTGCACCCATAGAAATAACATTTCAGGGCTGGGCAAAGTGGCTCACACCTGTAATCCCAGCATTTTGGCAGGCCAAGGTGAGCAGAGCATTTGAGGTCAGGAATTTAAGACCAGCCTGTCCTCGTAGTGAAACCCCGTCTCTACCAAAAGTACAAAAATTAGCTGGGCATGGTGAGGTATACCTGTAATCCCAGCTACTCCAGAGGCGTAGGTTGCAGTGAGCCGAGATCACACCACTGCACTCCAGCCTGGGTGACAGAGCAAGACTCTGTCTCAAAAAACAAAACAAAACAAAAATCACACCTGTAATCCCAGCACTTTGGGAGGTTGTGGTGGGTGGATCACCTGAGGTTGGGAGTTCAAGACCAGCCTGATCAACATGGAGAAACTCCCTCCCTACTAAAAATTCAAAATTAGCTGGGCCTGGGGCACATGCCTGTAATCCCAGCTACTCGGGAAGCTGAGGCAGGAGAATTGCTTGAACTTGGGAGGCAGAGGTTGCAGTGAGCTAAGATCAGGGGCAACAAGCGAAACGCCATCTCAGGGGAAAAAAAAAGGAAAAGAAAATATTTCAGGAAAATGAATGTGTTGCTGGGATTGGGACAATAATAAGCCTGAGCCTCTGCTGGCCCCACACAAAGAGGGGTGGTGGGCTCCCCCTGCCAGGATGAACCTCACAGGAGCTCCATTCACGCAGAGGGCCTCAGGGTTCCCCGTTGGGTCACAGGTGGTGTCAGACCCTAAACAATGAGAACCAGCGTCAGGAATATAATGAAACATCCACTGACTTGGAGTTTTATTAGTTTCAAGGGCATAGGAATGTAGTAAACAGCTATCAGTTATTTAAAAATCAACAGGGAGAGTCTGCTCAATGCAGATTTCAGCAGCTTGTCCCAATCCCAGAGGGGGAGCTCCTTATATCTGGAAGGTCTCCCCATGTCCTGTACTCAGGGGACCTGAGGAGGGACATGTTGGACTGTCCGTCATCAGGTCTTGGGGCTTCCAGCTGTGCTTGGGAGGAGGACAAAACCAGGCAATCAGAAGTGGGCAGCATGCCAGGTCTGCAATGCAAAAGAGGGGGCAGGGTCTTGAACAGACTTGGGGGCGAGTGTCTCCATGTGGACCAGTGAGTAAAACCGAGCACCCACTGTCCTGGGATGACCACCAGGGATTCTGGAGGGAGGGCTGCAGCCTGGCCACTTAGCTCCCTGCTTTAGTTGACGGCGTCACTGCTCTCCCAAGGTTCCAAATGAAGGCAAGTGACAGACTGAGATTTTCCTTGACTTCAGGCAGGGACAGAAACGTGGATGCCCAATTTCGGAACCTCAAAGTCTGTGTTAATGGCCTGTACTGATTTCTGGTAGGTTTCCTCAGGAAACTGTGTCAAGCAGGTTGTTTGCAGGGCAGGTCTGAAATGAACACAGTCCACAGCCTACATAGTTCAACACCAGCTGGGCCTTGCTCTGTGTCAAAAGTTTTAAATGTAGTGTTTTTCTTTGTTGTTGTTGTTGTTGCTGTTTGAGACAGAGTTTCACTGTCACCCAGGCTGGAGTGCAGTGGTACAATCTCAGCTCACAGCAACCTCTGCCTCCCAGGTTCAAAGTAATTCTCTTGCCTCAGTTTCCTGAGTAGCTGGGATTTCAGGTGCCCACCACCACGCCTGGCTAATTTTTTGTATTTTTAGCAGAGACAGGGTTTCACCATCATAGCCAGGCTGGTCTTCAACTCCTGACCTCGTGATCCACCTGCCTCAGCCTCCCAAAGTGCTGGGATAACAGGCGTGAACCACCTGGCCAGTTAAACATAGTTGATAGTGTATACTGTTGCATAGCTTTTTTTTTTTTTTTTT
>NW_016108173.1:39316-40327 GCF_001604975.1 Cebus imitator | reverse complement strand
GCCTCCCAAAGTGCTGGGATTACAGGCATGAGCCACTGCGCCCGGCTGTTGCATAGCTTTAAAACTAAGCAATTCTTGATACATTTTAAATTCTTACTGAATTTTTATTATTTCCAAGTGTACACATAAAATAAGACTCTTATAATTGTATGTTTTTACCACTTAAAATTCTCAGGTTGGGCACAGTGGCTCATGCTTGTAATCCCAGAACTTTGGGAGGCTGAGGCAGGAATTGAGCTCAGGAGTTCAAGACCAACCTGGGCAGTGTACTGAAACCCCATCTCTACCAAAAAAAAAAAAAAAGGAAAAATTAGCTAGGCGTGGTGTCATGTGCCTTTAGTCCCAGCTACTTGAGAAGCTGAGGTAGGAGGATCACTTGAACATGGGAAGTGGAGGCTGCAGTGAGTAGAGATGCATCACTGAACTCCAGCCTGGGTGACAGATCAAGATCCTGTCTCAAGAAAGTAAAATAAAATAAAAAGGAATAAACTTCTCATAATTCAGACTCACATAAAGGTGACTACCCTGCTGTAGAAATCACCATGCTAACCAGGCGATCATAGTTACTGTCACCAGTAATGAGACATCTGTGCCTCCCATGAGATGTGCCGGGACACACCTGACCCAGATGTTGCTGCCACCCCTGAATCTAATCATGCAGACACCAGACAGACTCCGTGGGACATTTTACAAAATGCCCTGCCTGTGTGTACTCTTCAAAAATTTCAAGGTTAAGAAACAGAAACTGAGAAAATGGTCTGGTCTAGAGGGGACCGAAGAGATAGGACAACTATGTACAGGGCTTGACTCTGAATTTGAACCTGGACTGGGGTGAAAAAGATAGCTGTAAAGGACATTGTTAGGCCAGGCGCGGTGGCTCAAGCCTGTAATCCCAGCACTTTGGGAGGCTGAGGCGGGTGGATCACGAGGTCAAGAGATCGAGACCATCCTGGTCAACATGGTGAAACCCCGTCTCTACTAAAAATACAAAAAATTAGCTGGGCATGGTGG